>NW_026111081.1:5000-39710 GCF_024679095.1 Eriocheir sinensis | reverse complement strand
TGTGGATGACTAATTTCCTGCAGAAAATCATCGTCGAAAAAAGAAAACTGTATAAGAAATATAAACTGTCACACAATTCACAGGATCATACTAATTATATCAATGTCAAGAGAGAGTGCGAAAGGAAAATCAAAAAACAGGAACGCGAATATAAGATGAAAATATGAATTGAAGCTAAGAAAAAACCCAGGTTATTTTTCAGTTACATAAGAAAAAAAATTAAAAACAATATCGGCCCACTGTTAATAAATGGCGACACGATTAGTGATGATAAAGGCATGGCGTCAGTCCTAAATTCTACCTTTAGTAGCGTATTCACAAAAGAGAACATGACATCGATCCCAGCCCCGAGGACTATTTTTCAATGCCCTGAAGAACATAAGCTTGCGTTAACCGAAATTGATATCAGCGAAGTGCGTGCGTACCTGCAGAAAATAGATCCAAATAAATCTCCGGGCCCCGATAATTTATCTCCTCGCGTGTTATGAGAATGTAGTCAACAGCTAGAATTACCCGTAACGTTAATGTTCAACAAGTCAGTAGCACAGGCAAGTGTGCCGCGAGTGGAAAAAAAAGCAAATATTACCCCAATCTTTAAAAAAAGGAGACAAAAAACAAGCCTTACGTCTGTCCTAATTAAACTATTCGAACAAATAATCTGGGCTAAAGTGATCACTTTCCTCGAAACAAATGATTTTACAACTGATAATTGGCATGGATTTCGTAGTAATCGACCTTGCCTTACCAACATATTAATTTTTTTCAACGACGTTTATTCAAGTTGGGACGCCCGAGCCCCATATGACGTAATTTACCTAGACTTTCAGAAAGCATTTGATAAAGTTCCCCACGTTAGGCTTATTTTAAAACTGCATTCCCACAGTATTAGTGACCATCTGTGTGCGTGGATTCATGACTGGCTCACCGACAGAGAACAGCGTGTAGTTCTTAATGGTGAAACATCCGATTGGCAACCCGTAATCAGTGGCGTGCCCCAAGGTTCGGTCCAGGGGCCAACACTATTCATAATTTACGTGAAAGATTTAGAGACTGATATCCTATCAAAAGTAGCCAAATTCGCCGACGACACCAAATTAGGAGGTTCGGTAACGAACAGTAAAAATTGCGAGAATATTCAATCAGACTTAATAAGACAAAGACTTGCCGACTGGAGCGAAAAATGGCAAATATGTTTCAACGTAGATAGTAATGCACATAGATGAAAAGAATCCTAACTTTAAATATCAGATTCAAGGACATGAGCTCAGCGAAGTAAAACAAGAAAAAGATATTGGTGTCATTATCAGTAACACTTAATACTATGTGCGCTAACTATTGACGGTGGGAGTCTATTCCAGTGATCGACGACTCTATTATTGAAATAACGTCTGCGCGCCAATGTGTTACATCGGTTTCAGTTTAACTTCATACCGTTGCTGCGTGTTATTGTTTTGGTGACTCTCTGGGTTAATGTTTTCGAATCTATTAAGGATTTTGTACACTTCAATTAAGTCCCCTCTTACCCTTCGCTTTTTTAAGGAAAACATATATAAACGCTTTAAACGCTCGTCATATGGCAAGGTACGGAGCGCTGGAATTTGTTTGGTTGCTCGTCGCTGTCTCTTTTCTAGCACAACTTGATCTTTGATATAATTCGGTGACCAGAACTGAACGGCGTATATTAGCTTTTTTACTCGCCGTAGAACACATCAGTGTTCTACGGCGAGTAAAAAAGCCAATATGTTGTTAGGATTAATCTCAAGAAACTTTGGTTATAAATCACCCGAACTTATGAAGAGATTATATTTAGCATTTAAAAGACCACACCTAGAATACGCCGTTCAGTTCTGGTCACCGAATTATATCAAAGATCAAGTTGTGCTAGAAAAGAGACAGCGACGAGCAACCAAACAAATTCCAGCGCTCCGTAACTTGACATATGACGAGCGTTTAAAGCGTTTATATATGTTTTCCTTAAAAAAGCGAAGGGTAAGAGGGGACTTAATTGAAGTGTACAAAATCCTTAATAGATTCGAAAACATTAACCCAGAGAGTCACCAACACAATAACACGCAGCAACGGTATGAAGTTAAATTGAAACCGATGTAACACATTGGCGCGCAGACGTTATTTCAATAATAGAATCGTCGATCACTGGAATAGACTCCCACCGTCAATAGTTAGCGCACATAGTATTAATAGCTTCAAGTCTTCCTTGGATAAGTACTACAGGGTGTAACGACCCTTCAAGGCGTACGCTCGAGGGTCGTTCCCGGGTGCTCGTCCCACTTCACAAACCACCATCTCCATCCTAATAACGAGCCCCAACCATCAGACCTCGACACCTCAACACCTCGAACGAAGCAAGCCGGGCTTCATCAGAAGCTATATAAGGACCCGGCCTGCCAGTGGAAAGGCAGTCTAGCCTCCTCGGTTGTTAAGGTGTTTACCTCTCACTGGATTTATATCATACAGCGACATCACAAGGACGGATATACCGAGGAGGATACATCACCTATTGTTTCACTGTTTCATTGTTTCTTTTGTTGTTATTCATTTCACCCTGTCACTAAGGGTAATTACTTATCATAACTGGGATTATATTCTTTGATCTGTGTAACATTTAAGTACGTGTAATTTAAGTATAATTGTCATTATTTAACGGATTTACTTTTGAGTTGTTATTCACTAAAAGCTGTCACCCCTTTTGGTGAATTAACAAATTGGGGGCCTGACCGGAATTTATTATATAATTATCTTAACGTAATATTTGTCCAGCAACCCTTAGTGACCGATTTAACGGAACAGTAATTATTAAAGTCATTATTGCCTTCCTCCACGGGATATCTACCTCTGTAAGTGAACCTGTGAAGCCTGCTAACTCATTTGTTTAAATGTCCAATTGAACCTGTGAAGCCTGCTAACTCATTTGTTTAAATGTCCAATTAAGTATAAGTAGGTTAGTAGGATAGGAGTGTCTTATGTGATTTGCCCAGTTTAAAGCCTTATTTCCCATCAGCCTGAACTAGACTCACTGTACATGTATTTAACTAAAAGTTCACACCTATGATTAACTAATACTACCCATTAACTTGACCCTTTCCCTAAACTTTTCAGCCAGTTATTAATGAAAAGTATCGTATTCAAGACATTCTATATAATATTGTGGGATATTATATTCTTGAATACCAGTGGCTCGTTATTGGGGTAAAGTATCTGAAGCCCATAAGTGCTTACCAACAAGTGATTTGTGATAATTTAACGGGGGGTGGATTATTGTAAGTCACTAACCTAGTAGTTTACCATCCTGTTCACGGTTACTACCAGCCCTGTTCGCTACGCGTTAGCCGTCTTGTTTCCGGTTAAGACAAGTGATCCTTTTTTTGGTATATAACCATCATTCCCTGGTTAATGCTAGATAGTTACCATCAGTATCAATAATAAGCCATAATTATCCGGCTGTTATCCCTGTTCACCATTGCTAAAGAACACCTTTGGTCATAATTGACCTGCTAGTGGTTCAACTGAATAACAGTAAGCCTCTTATTGCCTTATAACCTTTTTCGTGTCATTTATAAGGCCACTAGCAGGCTTCACTCATAGTTTGTGGAACTCTTCGTCATGGCTACATTTGACGCCGTAGAGTTTGCCGGTAACCCCGACAATGAGGAATCCAAAACGGCTAAGGTAACTAAAGACTATCTAAAGTACATTGCCAAAACTTTCAACATCCCTTTCACTTCAGATGTTAGGAAGGACCACCAATTAAGAACACTCATCCGTGCTTATCTTGGGGATACAGAAACGGTCAAATTCCCTAATCCTGAAGCCTCCAGCAATGATGATTAGCTCATGTTAGAAATTTAAAAAATCGAAATGCAAGAGAAGATCCTTGAGCTGTAACGTAGAGAAAGGGAACATGAGTTGCAAATTAGGGAACAGGAGTTGCAGATTAGACAACTAGACCTTCAAAATGAAAATACGGCGAGGACACATGCTTATCAACTACAACAGCTCAATTCAAAACCACCTGCAGAGACTCAAATTCCCCGTAAAACTGCCTTGTTAAAATTTGTCAAACTGATTCACTCTTTCCTTGATGAAGATCCTGAAGCTTTCTTTAGAGAATTTGAGTCAACAGCTACTCACTTTGAAATTCCTCCAGCAGATTGGGTATGACTCTTCAAGCCTAAGCTGTCTGACAAGGCCATTTTAGTAGCTTATCCCATCACTAAAGAGGGTTACCGCCAGGTTTTCCGTAACCTTGGTAAACTACAGTATCAAACGTACACAGAGTTCGCCTCTGACAAAATTCGTGCATTAAAGCGTTGGTTAAAGTCAGCTGCAGTAAGTAGCTATGACGACCTATTCAACTTGATCGCTATTGAAGAGTTCCTACGAAGAGTTCCACACTCTATTAAGATTCACATCATCGACAAGGAGGAGATATATTTAATCAAGGCAGCCAAGTTGGCTGACAATTATGCTCTAATTCACAAGTCGCCAACCAGGGAGAGGAAGCACCTCCACTCTAATGTTAGGTTGCCTGGTAGTTCTGATGCAAGAGCCACTCAAACTGGCTAAACCTAATCCTGTATGCTTTTGTAAAAAATCAGGCATGTAATTCCAATTGTCCTGACCCAAAACGTACCCAAAATGCAAAGTGGCATAGACGGCTACAAAAAGCCTGTAGGTTTCCATTCCAATCACACCAGCACGACCCATTCCAACCCCTTCCGTTCCACCGGTACAGCTTCTTCCTCGGCCTGGCTAGCTTTGAAGGTACCCCAGTTAGGATAGTTCGGACAAGACATGCTGCCCAATCCTCTCCTCATCAGGCAGTCTGCCTTTACCTAACATTTCTGGACAACTAATTCACCGTGAAATGGTGTACCTGTGACTTTCATGATCCTTTCCCTGCACATCTTGCCAGGGTGGACCTGAGGTGGCTTCTGTTCAGGGGGCTGTTAAGGTGGGAGGTGAAGATAAGACGTTGCCGATTCTGATGTTGATTAATCCTTGCAACGATCTTGGGACAGCCTTGTATATCCATCACACAACATGTGTCACCCTTGTCCGAGACTCCAACAGCTGATCTCTCGAACAAGATCAACCTGGCTTACTCCCAAAGTTGAACAGCCATTGGCTTAGATCACCATCCAAAGCTGGTAAAAATTCTTGAGCCTACCTTTACCTCCCCAGAGGTCTCATTACCCAACTATTTTCACTGAACAGAGCCTTAAGAAGCCCAACAAAGTGACTCTTCCCTGACTCAGTTGCATACTAAAGCTATTTCTAAGGATAATATACTTCATCCTCCAGTTACCACTGTTGGCATCCCTCAGGAGATCCAGTCTGACAGAGGCGCCAATTTTACCAGTGAACTAGTTAACCCAGTACTTAAGCAACTAAGGAGCAAGCAGTCTATGTATACAGCATACCATCCCCAGTCATAGGGCCCGCTTGAGAGGCAACATCAAACCCTCAAACTTTCTCCTCTGAAAGCCAAGTTATAAAGTTCAAAGGAAATTGTCTGAATACAATTACATCATTGAGACTCCAGACCGCCATAAGGCGTGACTCCAGATTTCAGTGCATCATAAATCTTCACTAAAACATTATAAGCAATTCAGGACTCACCAGACAACCCTCAGAGACCCATGTCATGTTGTATCGTCTACAGTCAGCTCTGATTCTCACTTTCCATACCAAAGCTGCCTGCAGCCCTCTGTGCTCTGCCTACGGTTCAGGAAGCAGAGCTTACCTACATCATTCCATCGGCTCCATTGTCGAACTCTGAGATCCTTGGTAGTCTTCCTCACTTCCTCCAGCACCTCTCCTCCTCACAACAAGATGATATAAGCAACATACTCAGACAGTTCAGTTCGGTCCTTAAGGATAATCCTGGCCATTGCCACACTATCAGTCACGTCATCAACCTGCACCCAGGAACCCTTCCTATGAAACAACACTAGTATCGGTTATATCTAAAGAAGAGGGCACAGATGCAGAAGGAGGTGAAGTATTTATTGGAACACGGCCTAGCAGTCTCCAGCAAATCTTCTTGAGCCTCACCATGTCTACTCGTAACCAAGGAGGATGGCCAGCTAAGGCTCTGCACCGACTGCCACAGAGTCAACTCGGTCACGGTTCCAGACGCCTATCCTCTTCCACTGGTAGACGATCTCATTGATGAGATGGGAAATGCACGGTTTTTAACAAAGATGGACCTGTTGAGTGGTTATTACCAGATACCCTTGTCGGTGGAGGCACAAGTAATATCCGCCTTCACCACACCCTTTGGATTATTCCAATATACCGTGATGCCTTTCGGCCTAAAGAATAATCCAGCAACCTTCCAAAGGGGCCATGAGTGACCTATTACAGGGGATAGGGTGAGTTTCGGTCTATCTGGACGACATATTAATTTGTTCTCCCCATTGGCAGCATCACCTCCAACAAATCTCCAAGGTGCTGTCCCGACTGCAGGAGGCGAACCTCACCGTGAAGTTGGCCAAGACCACCTTTGGCCAAGCGACAGTCACATACTTGGGACGATGAGGTTGACTGGGGAATCAGTCCGACCCAAGGCAGCTAACGCATCCGCCATTCTCCAGCATCCAGTTCCCCAACCACCCGGAAAGCGCGTATGCGTTTTCTGCAAGTGAGTGGATACATTAACGCCGGTTCTGCCTCTCAACTTTATGCTCAGGCAGCAGCACCACTTCACCCGGATGACCAGCGGAGCGGTGTCTTTCATTTGAACTGACGACTACGACTGCTTTCAACCAACTGAAGACCTTTCCTCACCTGAAGACCCCAAACTGCTGGCAGCTCACCAGACTTCACCGCATATTCGTCCTGCATACTGACGCTAATTGAAGAAGCAGGGGAGCGGTTCCCTTACTTCAACTGAAGGATGCAGCGAATACTACATCCTGTTGCCTATCACTGCAAAGCTGGACCTCCATCAACGGCGTAATACTCAACCACTTCCGAAAAGGGAGCTACTGAAGCATCAAATCAACCATCAAGAAGTTTGAGTGCTACCTGTTCTCCTAGTCCAGCACCCTCGCAAGTGTTCACTGACCACAACCCTCTACCTTCCTGGACCAAAACAAATTCTCCAACCAACGACTGCTGAGATGGTTCCATTCCTCCAAATCCATTCAACCTCCAGCCGTTGCATCACATCAAGGCTCAACAACGCCATCGCCGATGCCCTCAGTTGTCCCTCTCCATCCGCTACCACACCAACACTTCTGGTGTCGCCTTTTAGGAGGAGGCAGAATTCACTTGAGCGACGCCTTTGAAGGGTCATTCGGGTGTCATTCCACTTCACAAAAACCAATTGATCTCCATCCTAACAACGAGCCCCAACCATCAGACTGACATCTCAACACCTTGAACGGCGAAGCCGGGATTTATCAGAAGCTATATAAGGAGCCAGCCTGCTGTGAAAGGCAGTCTAGCCTTCATCGCCGTTAACCTCGCTTTCACTTTTATTTGCCGGAGCGTAAACGCATGCCTACCAGTATCCAGGGCTGGCCGCTACCATTTCAAACGGCCGCTTCACTATAACAATGTTTTCAGCCATAATTCAACATAATCATCATGTGGCCATATATAAAAAATTTAAATGGTGTTACAAATGTATAAATTATTTGATACTTTTGATGTAAGCACAAATACAGCAACCCAGAGATTAGCATTCTCTCTCTCTCTCTCTCTCTCTCTCTCTCTCACACACACACACACACACACACACACACACACACACACACACACACACATACACAATAACACGAGAAACGGTATGAGGGTTGTGGAACAGCAAGCCCAATTTGCTGATGAGGCGCCTCTCTCTACACACACACACATCGAGACTGAATGAAGGAAAGGAAGGAAGGCTGAGGAAACAAACTTGCTGAAGAGGCATCTCTCTCTCTCCTCACACACACGTCAGCCACATTAAGCAAAGGGTCGAGAATGCGTGCTCAAACTCTGTTGAAGAGGCCTCTCTCTCTCACACACACACACACACACACACACACACACACCCCGGAGGGAAGAGGTAGAAGGGAAGGAAGGAAGAATGAGACAGCGGAAATGAAGGGCAGGGAGGTCTGAAAGTCACCACACACACATCTGTCGCCCACGCCTGGGCTTGCGATCGGTGTTGAGAGTTTTTGTCTTTTTTTTTACTATGTTCATCATCTAATGAATAGCCTACTGTTCATAGCCCACATGTAAAAAAAAAATAACAATAATAATAATAATAATAATAATAATAATAATAATAATAATAATATTAAAAAACTCCAATGGTTGGGAAAGATGTCGTTTTTTCAAGTGTTTTCTTAATACCTTCGGTTTCGTGGTCTCGAAGTTTAGTGCCATATCTTCGAACAAAGCGAAGCACGTAAACTTGAGAGGGTAATAGCAAACTTCGATGATCCAAAGCCGGATTATCCAAAACCTTTATCATCTAAATTGATCTGGATAATGCAATTAAATTTTTTTTTTCGATACTAAACGTTATAAAATGATCATCAAAAATAAACAAGTAAATTACATATGTACTATATTAACACATTTTAAAATTGAATAAGAACAGTTAAATGAATATATTTTCTAATATGCAATGTATTGCCAAATAATGGCTTGGGGTAATAGATCAATGTATTAGGGACAAAAAACATTAAACAAAATCCTTCAACAACACCACGTCCAAGACCTTTCGCCTAGCAAGGACGAGGTAAGTGCCAATCCAACAAACTACTGCACTACTCACACCGCATTCTCAAGACAACGGCTACAACACTCCTCCACTCCATGCCACATTCCCTTCCAAGAATGTGTTCTAATGAGAAAATAAGAACCAGGTGCAAGATCAAAGTGATATTCATCTGTAAACGAGAAAGCAAGACACAATGCCGACGATCAAACTGTATGCGATCAAAATATGCTATAAATCCGATTAACTAAAATCGCTGAATCAAAGAGAGTTTCCTTCATTTCTGGATAACTGGGTTTTACTGTACATACTTTCTTCCTTTGTATTTAAATCTGAATGAGAATATTTTTGATATCTCTCAATAATCATTCGGTCATTTAATACAAATACACAACATCACTAACATATTAGAATATGAATACCGAATATGAATACTCCATCCTTGCTTCAATACTTTTTGATCCATTTTTTCATCTTTGTTCTTGTTGTTCTTTAGTGAACCTGAAAAACCTACTTTTATCTTTCTCTCACTTCCTTCCAACTTTTATACTTTTCTCTTCATATATTTCTGCCTGAAATTTTACCAGATTGTCATTTCTTCTTGGTGTTCTGTTTTGATGCCCTACCAGCCCACATTATTTATTTCTTTCATCAGTTTGTCCATTTGTTTTGTTTTTCATTGTTTGTTTTTCTGTCTTCACCCAAAAATTTATTATTATTATTATTATTATTATTATTATTATTATTACTATTATTATTATTATTATTGTTATTATTATTATTATCATACTTGTATTATTACTATTATTATTATTATTATTGAGCTCTATGAGCGACATCAAGGAAAAAAAATTGCTATAGACTCAAGAGTTCCCTTAATGAGTAGACATATTTTAAATCTGAAAAAAAACAAAAGACCATTACAATAACATAAGGAGAGGAATAAAAGGGGAAACAATATCCCTAATATTTTGAATCACACCATAATTTCTACTCAGTCGTCTTTTCTAATAACTTAAACACTCCATCCATTCTCTTCATTCCTCAGTGTTGTCTTACATCCTTCACCTTCTTCACTCAGCAAAGGCTCTTCTGCCCCATCAGCTTCTCCTCCTCATACTGATAGTCTTCACCTTAAATTCACCAGTAATGTTGCCTCTCTCTTTCTATATCTTCATCGATATTTCCACACGCTGATCGCTCTTCTGAACTCTGTTAACTGCATGTTCTCTCTCACGGGTCTGGCTGGCACCTCGACTTTTCACTACACATCCCTATACTGTCCAAATCCCTGCGGCAAGAGAGTTAACCAGTATCTTCACTCTTTCATCCCCTACGCTGGTAACCTGGAACAATCTTCCTTCATCTGTATGTCTGAAGCCTTTAAAAGGTCTCCAGACTTCTGGGCTTGTACACTCCACTGTCTCTGTGGTTTCAGACTCAATATTCTTTCAATAACCTTACCACTAACACCTTTGTCGCCTTGCTACTTGACATTTTGGAGATCATATCCTGTCACAAGACCCTGTACCTCTACTCTTTAGAAGTCTTAATAGCTCCAGGAGTCTTATACTTGCTCCTGAAGTCAACTGATCATTCCACCCTCGAACGGTTAAAAAGGACTACACAGGATGGAGACCCAAAATATCAACTACATTGTGAAGTGAAAATGCCTATGATAGAGTCGAGGAAGGGCGCTATGGCAAGAGAGATGGCTACTAACCTTTCCTACTGGTAAGTTTAACCCTCCCACCTGTATGCCTATCTGAAGGGGACCTCAGACCTGGGGGTTTGGAAATTTAGAAGTCGCAAGCTTACATTCTAATTGCATTGTAAATAAACATGATGGAAACTAACTATATACTACTTCTTTAGAGCACAAATCCCTTCTGTCGTATCGGGCGCTAGTAGAACAATTTTAGGTCCACTGGTTGCTGAGTAATCCTGAGTAGAATCGGTAATTTTTCACCATAGATCTAGCGCCCGTGTTCGAGTGTGTGTGCTCTGCAAAGTGGCTATAGCCTAACCTATGCTCCCGCAGACAACGCTTCCCCTGCTCCACTCCACTCCGCTTTGACACTCACTTGTCCCTTAACATTTATATTTCATTGTGTTTCAAGTACACTGGAGGCTGTTTATTTCTTTCTGCATATTTATTGAAATTTTCTTATATATTTCACTGAGAATACGTGGCTTTATTACTGATTATACTGTTACATATGTGGTGTGCTGGCAGGTTTGTAAGGTGTTGTATGTGTGTGATTGCATGTGTAATGTGATGAAATTGTGAGCCCAGGCGGCACATCAGTCAGTGGTTAAATGCACCTGGGTGGAGTCGAGACTGTGACAGACGCGAAATTGTGCCTGCGGTGTTCAACTGAGTGCCTGCTTGCTGGAGAGTGGTGTGCAGTTCGTCGTAGCTTCTGTGTGCCTGAACAAAGCGTCGATTCATCACACCAGCACGCTTACGGGCGTGACTATACCTGAATGGGGGTCAGAATTCATCAGGGGTAGTCACACTACCATCAATGCAACGGCTCGGACTTCCATGTGGTCAGTTATGGCTGGTTAACACCGTGTCACACTCCCTGCTCTCTGATCGTAAAAGGCTGGTTTATGGGGTATTATCCGTCCTTGTACCCTTACCGCCAAGGGAAAAGTAGTGATACAGTATGATATAAATCCAGGAAAGAGGTAAAACACCTTAACTCCTTTTCAGTGGCGATGGACGACATCACGCCATGAAGTGCCCAGTGCAATATAATGCGAAGTATGCCGATCGTCATGCTGTAATTACATCATTTGTTCTTAGTTGTTCTGAGCGATTCGCATTTCCGTTTGGACTCTACCCAGAGACTCAGTATGAGATACTACAACGATTTTCTGACTTCTTCAATGTTATTATAGTGTAACAACGTAAGGTAGTCTTGCACGTGATTATACTGGACAGAAACAATCAATTTTAACAGAAAATAACAAAAAATACGAGAAAGAACAGGATATGCGTATGTGTGAGTAGTGAGTCTTCTTCTTTGGGTTGCCAAGTGGCTGGGTAGTGAGGCCATCCACCCCCTCGGCTCAAGGACGCGGCTCCCCTCCTGCCCTTCATTTTCCCCGCTGTCTCTGTTCTTTCATCTCTTCCCTTCCTCCTTCCTTCTCACCTCTTCCCTCCAGGGGTGTGTGTGTGTGTGGAGAGAGAGAGAGAGAGAGAGAGAGAGAGAGAGAGAGAGAGAGAGAGAGAGGAGAGAGAGAGAGAGAGAGAGAGAGAGAGAGAGAGAGAGAGAGAGAGGAGGCGCCCTTCAACAAGTTTGAGCTATGTCTTCTATCTTCCCTTGTGTGTAACGTTAGTAGGGGTGGAGAGAGAGAGAGAGAGAGAGGAGAGAGAGAGAGAGAGAGAGAGATGAGAGAGAGAGAGAGGCCTCAAGTTTGAGTTTGCTGTTCCTCGAACTCCCTTCCTTCCTTTCTAAACTATTGATTCACGTGTGTGTGTGTATGAGAGAGAGAGAGAGAGAGAGAGAGAGAGAGAGAGAGAGAGAGAGAGAGAGAGAGAGAGAGAGAGTGGGATACAGCCATCAGCAAGTTGAGCTTGCTGTCTCCATGACCCTCCCTGCTTACGCGTATGTGTGTGTGTGTGTGTGAGAGAGAGAGAGAGAGAAAGAGAGAGAGAGAGAGAGAATGCTAACTTTAATAAATTTCTTTGTATATTTATGCTTACATTCAAAATTATCAAATAATTTATGTTTATTTATGCACCATTTAAATTTGTATGTTTTTATATATAATACATGATGATTATGTTGAGATTATATGAAAACTTGTTAACAATGACGTTGAAATTTTAGAAGGGCTGAAGCCTGGATACGGGCGGAAGTCGCATTTCGGCCGAGTGTGGTGCTAATAATGGCTGAGGTTACACTGCTTTCACTGGCAGGTTGGTTTCATAGCTTTGATGAAGTCTGCTTGCTTGCTCAAGGTGTTGAGGTGTCGGTGTCTGATGGCTAGCCAAGAGTTAGGATGGAGATGGTGGTTTGTGAAGTGATAGCACTGAATGACCCTTCACATGCATTATAGTCATAATCTTCCCTAAAGACTCTACACCGCAGGGAAGTGGTAATGGACGGATGGAGGGGGACAACTGGAGGCACTTCCACGACGTTGTTGGAGCCCTGATGGTGATGCAGAGCCGGAGGCTGAATGGTTGGAGGAATAAGGACCATTCCTTGCAGTCGCTGGTTGGAGAATCGGTTTTGGTCCAGGGGAAGGTGAGGGGGTTGTGGTCAGAACACTTTTGAGGGGTGCTGGACTAGGAGACAGGTGGTACTCAAACTTCTTGATGGTTGGGATTGATACAGCCTTTCAAATGGTTGAGTAATGTCGTTGATGCGGAGGTCCGCTTTGCAGAGTGCGATAGGCAACAGGATGTAGTGTATGCCATCCTTCAGTTGAAGTATTACCCCCCTGCTTCTTCACTGCGCCAGTATATGCGGGGATTTAATGGTAGAGTGAAGTCTGATTACATGCAGTTTAAATATCTTAAGAGGAAGGTCTCTCAGGCTGGCTGGAAGGCAGTCTGCAACGTCAGTCCAAATGAGGTACCGCCTGGGCTGGCTTGTCTGGGTGAGTGGTGCTGCCTGGCAAAGTTTGGGCAGAACCGGGCGGTAACCACTATACCCAGGAAACGCTTGTTGCCTCCGGCAGGTTGGTGCTGGCTACTGGAGAATGGCGAGGACCGTTAGCTGCCTTTGGGTCGGACGATTCTGGTCAACTCTTATGCCCCAAGTATCAAGGATCGTTGCTTTACAAAGGTGGTCTTTGGCTAACTCTCATGTGAGGTTCGCCTGCAGTCAGGGACAGCAATTGAGATTTGTTAGAGATGCCAATGAGGAGAACAATTGAAATGTCGTCCAGATAGACCAAATTCCTCTAACCCCTGCAATAAGGTCAGGTCTAAGTATTCTTCTGAAGGCTGGACTATTTATAAGGCCAAACAAGCATCATCAGGCTGGTATAATCCAAAGGTGGTGTTAAGGTTGATATTACTTTTGCCTCCACCGACAAGGTATCTGGTAATATCCCTCAACAGGTCCATTTTTGTTAAAAACTGCATTTCCCACTCATCAACAGACCGCTTTACCCGCGGAAGAGGATAGCGCCCCTGGGAACCGTGACTGAGTTGACTTCATGTAGTCGCAGAGTCTTAGCTACATCTCCTGGGTAAGTGAGGAGATGGTGAGGCTCCAAGGAGATTTAAGGGGACTGCTAGCCGTGTTCCAAATAAGGTAATTCTACCTTCTGCATCTGTGCTTTTCCTGTGGATGTAACCTATAATAGTATTGTTTAGGAAGGTTCCTGGCTGCAGGTTGATGACGGGTTGAGTAGTGTGGCAATGGCCAGATTATCCTTAAGGACCTAACTGAACTGTCTGGAGGCATGTGGTCTAGGATCATCTTGTTGTGGAGAGGAGAAAGGAGGGAAGTGAGGAAGATTTGGCCAATCTCAGAGCTTGACACGAGTCAGAGTATCGATAGGGTCAGCTCTGTTCCTGAACCAGAGAGTAATGTGCAAGCTGCAGCCGCTTAGTGTAGAGGAATCAGAGCTGACTGCGAAAGCTACATGATATGGGTCTCTGAGGGGTTGTCTGGTGAGTCCTAAAAGCAGGGTTGTTTTAGTAAATTTATGTGCACTAGCTGAGAAGCCACGGTAGTCTGAGTCTTCATGATGAAATTGTATTCTGACAATATCCTTTGAACTTTATGGGCACTTATGATACTTGGCTTCAGATGAGAAAGTTTGAAGGTTTGATGTTGCTCAAGCGGCCCTGTGACTGGGGGATGCAGGCGTTGACATGAGACCGCTTGCTCCTTAGTTGCTTGGCATTTCAGTTAACTATTCACTGGGAAACAGTTTCTAAGTTCAGATTTTTGGATCTCCTTGAGGATGCCAAATCGTGGTAACTGGTGATGAAGTATATTATCCCAGAAATAGCTTTAGTATGCAACAAATCTGAGTCAGGAAGGTCACTTTGTTACTTCCTGCTCTGTTCAGTGAGAAAATAGCTGGAGATTGAGACTGGGGGAGATAATGTAGGCTCAGAAATTTTTACCAGCTTTGGATGGTGATCTTATTAATGGCAATAACTAGAGTAAGTCAAGTTGATCTTGTTCAGATCAGCTGTTGGATTCTCGGACAAGGGTGACTTACTTGCTGTTAATGATGGATATACAAGACTTCCAGCAAGATCGCTGCCAAGGATTAAATCAACATCAGGAATGTAAACTTCATCTCACTGACTCCACCAACAGCCCCTGAACCAAGCAAGCCACACCTCAAGTCCACCCTACAAGACAAAAGGGAAAAGGATCATGAAAGTCCTCAGGTGCCACCCATTTCACCGTAGTTTTCAGAATGTAGAATGTTAGGTAAGGCAGAATTGCCTGATGAGGGATTGGTGGCACATATCCCGAACTATCCCAACAGGAGGCCTAGCCAATAGCTAAGAGAAAACCAAAAATTGGCTGTGGAACTTGAAGGGTTGAATGGAATTAGCTTGGGTACAGAGTTTTGAATTGAAGCCACTGGTTTGTTTAGCCATCTTTGCTGACGCAGCCTAATGCTTAACAGACAATTGGAAATTACATGCCCTGATTTTGCTAAAGAAACATACAGGATTAGATTTCTAGCCAGTGTACCATCCCTATTCTTAGTGGATTCAGCACCTTCAGAACTATCAGGCAACCTAATATTAGAGTGAGGTGCTTCCTTCCTGGTTGGCTTATTTCCAGAATTAGAGCATACTGTCAAATAACTTGGCTGCTCTGATTAAATCTGGTTCCCTCCTTTAATGATGATGTGAACCTTGACAGAGTGTGTGAACCTCAGAAGAACCTTCAATAGCAATTGTTGAATAGGTCGTTATAAGTTACTATCATGGCTGACTTAGCCAGCGCTTTAATGCGTAAATTTTGTCAGATGCTAACTCAAAAGTTTATATTGTAGCTAATAAGGTTACGGAAAACCCGGCGTAACCCCTTTAGTGATGGAATAAGCTGCTAAATGGCAGCCTTAACTGTTGTATAGTTGATATTGTCTTCAATGATTACAGACTGTTAGAGCCTTTGTCGACAGCTTAGCTTGATGAGCTCATACCCAATTGGTTGGAGGAATTTCAAAGTGAGTAGCTGTTGACTCAAATTTCAAAGAAAGCTTTGGGGATCTTTCATCAGAAGAGGGAATCAGTTTGATACTTAGTCAAGCCGTTTTATGGGGAATCTGAGTCTCTTGCAGGTGGTTTTGAATTGAGTTGTTGAAGGAAAGCATGATTCCCGCCTTATCTTTCATTTTCAAGTTCTATTGTCTAATTTGCAACTCATGTTCCCACTTGCAACCTCATGTTCTAGCTTTGTCTCTCTTCTCATGTGTTCCAGCTCTAGGAGCTTAGCTCATTTCGATTTTATTACTTTAAACATAAGCTCACCATCAAGGTTGGAGGCCTATGAGTAGGGAAATTGACTGTTTCTTGTATCCCCAAGATGCAAGGACGAGGTTTCAATCATCCTCCTAACATCTGGGAGTGAAAGGATGCTGAAAGTTTCTATGGTACTGGATTGCCTCAGAAAACTTTCGCCATTTTGACTCCCTCGATATCGTGGAAAATATCAGAACTCTACGCCATTAAATGTAGCCATGACGAAGAGTCTCCAATAAAATATGAGTAAACCTGTAGTGGGCTCTATAAATGACACAAAGGTTATTGGTAAGGCAATAAGAGGCTTACTGTTATTCAGCTTGAATAACTAGCAGGTCAATTATGTACAAAGGTGTTTTTTACAATGGTAAACGGGATAATAGCTGATAATGATGGCTATTATCTATTAATAATGGTAACTATTCTGTATTAAATTGTAAATGATGGTTATATACCAAAAAGGATCACTAGTCTTAACCGAAAACAAGATGAAGCTAACGGCTAGCGAGTGTTGGTAATAACCGTGGAAGAGGATGGTTAATTACCAGGTTAGTGACTCAAGGGTAATCCACCTCTGCTAAATAATCACAAAATCACTTGTTGGTTAGCACTTATTTGCTTTTAGATACTTTTACAGCAATAACAGTTTAATTTATATTCAAGAATACAATATCCCACAATATTATATAGAATGTCTTTGAATACGATAATTTTCTTACAATAACTGGCTGAAAGTTTTAGGAAAGGTCACGCTATTTAATTAGCATTAGTTAATTATAGTGAATCCTTTTAGTTCAGTACATGTACAGTGAGTCTAGTTCAGGCTGATGGGAAATAGTATTTAAATCAAAGGGAAATCACATAAGACATACCCCATGCTACTAACCTATTTATACTTAATTGGCCACTTAAACATAAATATGAGTTAGCAGGTCACAAGGTCACTTACAGAGTGTAGATATCCTGGAGGAAGGCACAATGACTTAATAATTACAGTTAATAAGTTAAACTGGTCACTATGATGTTGGATAAAATATTATTATACACGTTAAGATAATTATGTAGCAAATCTCGACAGTGGGGTCTCCCTCAATTTGTTACAAGAAGTAAAAGAAGGGTGACAGCCTCTAGTGACTAACAACTCAAAAGTAAAACAAATGCTGTTAAATTGAACACTTATACTTTAACTAAACTTTATATTACACTTATACTTAATTTGACAAAAGCAAAAATATACCCTGGTGGTATAATACAATTACCCTAGTACAGGGTGAGATGAATAACAACAAAGAAACAATGAAACAGTGAAACAATTAGTGATGTATCTCTCCTCGTATATCCGCCCTTGTACTTTTTACTGCCAAGGAGTGTGATGTCGCTGTATGATATAAATCCAGTGGGAGAGTAGTACACACCTTAATAGCCAATGAGGCTAGACTGCCTTTCCACTGGCAGGTCAAGTTCTATAGTTTTGATGAAGCCCGGCTTACTGCTCGAGGTGTTCAGGTGTTGCAACATGGTTGGGGCTCAAGGTAAGGATGGAGATGGTGGTTTGTGAAGTGACTTAGCATCTGCATCTCTTCAAGGCGTGACGCCAAGGGTGCATGTGTGTGTGTGTGTGAAGGACCCCAAATAATCAGGGGTAGTGGAGAGGATTGACTTGACTCCAACCCACCAAAGTAAAAGGTGGGAGTGTCACAATCTATTTGTGTTGAGGAATTCTGAAATGATTGACCTGATCGCCTTCAGTGTACACGTGATATCCTCCTCCATTGACAGCATTCTTCTGACTACACCCATTTCAGGTGTCATGTACAGTTGACACACACACACACACACACTGTGTGTGTGTGTGTGTGTCAACTGTACATGACTTGGAGAAAGTGGGTGTAGTCAGAGGAATGCTTATGCAGTGGGGAGCCAGATCATTGGTTGCACAGGTCAGGTACAAGTCAGGTCACACGTCAAGTGCAAGGACCACTACTGATCACACCTCACCTCACCACAACAATAACGGTCACATACACTCTCTCTCTCTCTTCCTCTCTCTCTCTCTCTCTCTCTCTCTCAAAAAAAAAAAAAAAAAAAAAAAACAGATTTATAAACGGAAAGATTAAACCAAGAGAAAGAAAGAATTTGAAAGACTGAGAGACGGGAATGGGATAACTGATGATCCTATAGGCATGGCAGAAAGTTAATAAACAAAAGTTCCAGCAAGCATTTATTAATGAATCAATATTTATATCGAGCCACAAGAAGAAAAGATAAATGTAACATGTCAAGAAGTTACAGTAAATAGAAGAGGAGATATATATAAATTGTTGGGGAGCTGGAAGAGAGGTGTTGTTGGACCGGATGGAGTCTCAGGGCTATGTTGGAAAGAATGTAGAAATGAGTTAAAATAAACCGGTTATATATTAAAATGCCAATAACAACTGGTACAGTGCGCTCAAGGAGTGACGGAAAATGGGCCGAAGTGGTCCTTTATATACAAAAGTGGGAAGGAAGGAAGAACCCTGAACTACAGACCCGCATCATTGACCAGTGGCAGTGTTGGTGCATGTGAGAAAGGGATCAAGAAACAATGGATGAGATTTCTAGAAGAGCATAATTTAATCACAAGGCAAACAGTATGGATTCAGAAAAGGGCACTCAAGTGTGTGACAAACTTACTGAGCTTTTACTCAAGAGTGACAGATAAAATACAGGAAAGGGACGGATAAGTTGATTACAGTCAAATGCCAGACTCCCAGAAGAAGACAAGCGTTTGGAACAAAGTTCCACATACATGACTGCTATGGAAACTAGAAACTAAAGGAGAATTGAAAGGAAAATGAAGAACTGGATGGAAAGCTACCCTAGGGAAAAGAGATGAGAACAGTGGTTAAGGACATTAAATCGGGAACCCGGAGAACTGTAGAGAGTAGAGTACCTCAGGGATCAGTATTGGCACCAATACTTTTCCTAGTATATATTATTGACATGCTAGAGGGAGTAAATAGCATAGCTGGCAATTTATAACGAAAACCATATTCTCGATAACCGATAACTGATAATGAAAACCTTATCGGCAGATAACCGATGTTATTCGTTTAACTGGAGACACAAATAGTATAGGCGTATAACCAATAACCAATAAATGCCACCCAATATAAATCCACAATACTGATACTAGCTAGCGATAATTCTGATAGGCTTAAAACGCATACTATATTGATATTTCAAATAGAAAAACAGATGAATTCAGATTTTTTCCATTATCTGTATTTTAGAAAACTTACAAAACCTGAAAACCACACACGCTGACACGCACATATGGATGGTAATACTTAAGCGCCTGAACGCTTTGATTCAAGGTTAAATATTTCACTGTTGAAGTTGGTGTTTAGCTTCCCCGTCAATGGTATTTCGTTTACAAACTACTTCTCTAATCAACTTCGCATAGTTGGCGTTAACAGACCAGCATCTTTCATACACCTACAGTCTCATAAGCTTTTTAACTGTAATTAAGAGAGTGTTGGAAATTGCTAAATCAGACATACAGTACCTATCAATACTATCTCGCTTTTAGAATGACACTCTGTACCTAATTGTGTCTATATGTACAGAGTGTCGCGTTTCTAGAAACAGCGAGATGGTAGGTACTGTATGTCTGATTCAGCCTGTTAACTCTTAATGTGTTAAAAAAGTTTTGTGGAGACTGCGTACAGTGTTCATTGCTTACTGGTCTGAGTACATGCAGAAATTCATGAGGAGACCAGTGTTTGTAAACAAAAGCGCACAGCTTTGACTTATGGGACAATGTAAATAACACAACAATCTACCGGGTGGCTTCTAATACTGGGAAGTGGCATGCCTACAAATGAATATGGAATATCAAATTTGAGGCAGGTGAATAACAATTTTTGGCGGTAGTTAAATGATTTTTCTTTTTGATATATTTATTTTTGAGTAACAACAACAAAAAAAAATCTAATGTTTTGATGTTGATTATCTAAGTATTAAATCTCTTCAATGTAAGATATTTCATACCCTGAAGTTTTTTCATACAACACCGTAGACCCACGCATGCAACGGGTAGGGGAGATTTTTTGCTTTTTTTTCTGAGGAGGTGAAAAAGTAGTGATTATTGCTAGTTTGGTTACAAAAGTAAATCTAAGATAATTCTATATATATATTTAAATAAGTAGCGGATGGAGATTTATATAACCCGATCTTGCTTTATCAGTGATAAAGTATACTTGCAATAACTTATCGCTATAACGCCCAGCTATGGTAAATAGTTATATGAGCCTGTTTGCAGATGATGCAAAACTATGCTAAGACATATAAGAAACAGTAAAGACTACGAAATTCTCAAAGAAGACCTAAACAAGATTTGGAAATGGAGTATAGAATAGGAGATGAAATTCATTGTGAAGAAATGTCATGTTATGGAAATCTGAAGAAAGTGAAGGAAGACCAAAATGGACATATAAAATGGGAGATGGTGAAATATTAAAGAAAGTACACAAAGAGAGATCTGGGAGTAATAATGCAAGATAATAAACAGCCAGAGAGTCATGTTAATGTCGGATATTCGATTGGACGAGCAACATGAGTGAGAAATATAGGGATAGTATTCCACTACATGGATAAGGATATGATGAAAATTAATTACCACTATGATCAGACCGAAATTGGAATATGCAGAGGCAGTGGAATTCCCCATAAGAAGAAACACATAAAGAAACTAGAAAGAATACAAAGGATGGCAACAAAATGGTTCCAGAGCTGAAGGGACTGACATACGAGGAAAGACTAAAGGAAATGGACTTATCAACACTAGAACAAAGAAGAGAAAGGCGAGACCTAATACAAATCTATAAATTATTGAGCAAAATGGAAGTAGACAACTAGGAGTTACTACTAAAAGAAGGAATTACCACCAGGAACACAAGAGGACATAGTAAAAAAATTGAGGAAGGGAAGATGCTTGAGAGACATAAAGAAATATAGCTTCCCGTAAAGAAATATAGAGGTTTGGAATGGACTAAGTGAGGATGTAGTATCGGCGAAGAGTGTGCAAAGCTTTTAAGGAAAAGCTGAATAAATGCAGATCTTGGAGACTTGACCACACGAGCATAAAGCCCAGGCCCTGTAAAACTACAACTAGGTAAAACTAGGTAAATACACACACACACACACACACACACACACACACACACACACACACACACACACACACACACACACACACACACACATTTGTGTGGCCTGGGCAACCCGTCGTCGGCTTTCCCTTTTCTCCGCTCCTCCTCCTCCACCCTTGGGATACCTGAACTGATTAACTCACTTTTCCTCCATCTGTCAAAGTCTTCCCCCCCTAGACTTTGCCTCCTTCCCCACCTACCTACCCTCCCCGTCTAATCCTCCTGCCGTGGAAGATTTTCAAGTTGCCGAAAAGCTCAGATCTCTCAAACTCAAAAGGTTCACTACCACCTCTAGATTTACCCATAAAAGCTTTATCAGGAGTTTTCTTAGGAACTAAGTTACCCCTTGCCTCCATCATAAATGCCTCACTCACCAGAGCAAATGCCCCACAAATTGGAAACCTCATTTGCCACTCCCATCCCCAAAGTCACCAACCCCAATCACGTAATGAACCAATGAACCAAGACCACATGCTATCACTCCAATCATGAGCCTGCTTTGTGAAGACTTTGTATTTAGCTGGGCATATGATGCTATTCATTACAAAATTGATCAGAGGCAGTTTGGCAACGTTAGAGCCTCCTCCACAACACATTGCCTCATTAGTTTCCTTGATTTCATTCTTAAAAACCTGTAAACCAGAAAAACTTCCTCTGCTCCTCGCCTTTATTGACTTTCAAGAAAGCCTTCGACCTGGTTGACCACACCACTGTCATCACCAGGCCATAAAGACAGTTCCTCTCTCTTTCTACACCACACTACATTCACAAAACACACACACCTTTTCCCAAAATTCAAAATTCAACATGATGCGAAAAAATAACTGCCTCGGGTCCCTCCTGGGGGACCATAAATTTCAGGGAGGACTCCCCTTCTGGCTGCCGACTTGAGAGGTGTCCTGATAATTTCACCAGAACTTCCTCCTTATCAATTCTGCAACATTCGTGGTCTCCATTCTAATTTTCACCTGTGGAACACCATCTCCTCCTCTCTAACCTCACCTTCTCCTCCTCACTGGAAACACAGGTTTCTGAGGCTACTGACAGCAACCTCTACTCTGTTCCCTCCTACTTTCTTTATCCCAATTTCAATCCAAAGCTGGATGTTGCCACCACGCAGTGCAACGACACTTGCTCCTGCGTGCCCACGACCTTGACTCTTGAATTTTCCACCATCTGGCAAACACTTCATTGTCATTCTACTACTAAATACATCTGTGCTGTTTATCTCTCACCTAACTCTACTAACTATGTAAAATACTTTGACTACTTGAACTCTAAAGTGGAGCACATCTTAACCCACACTCCCTTCGCTGAAATTTCCATCTTGGGAGATTTCAATATTCACCACCATCTTTGGCTTTCATCCTCTTTCACTGACCAGCCTGGTGAACGAACCTACAACTTGCTCTCCTCAACGACTCCAGGAGCAGTAGGTTCAGAACCCTACTCGTATTCCTGACCGTCTTGGAGACAGGCCCACCATTCTAGACCTCTTCCTTACCTCTAATCCTTCTGCCTCTGTCAAACTGATCTCCTCCTGCTGGGCTCCTCCGATCATAACCTTATTTCTGTATCCTGTCCTATCGGCTCCTGCCCATCCTCTGGACCTCGCTTGAGGCTTGACCAACTTTGGCATTTTGCTTCAGCTCGGTGGGACGACTCCTGAGGATGTGCCTCCATTTCCATGGAATGATTACTGCTTCAGGAGACCCCTCTGTGTAGGAAGTGCTCGCGCATCACAGAGGTGATTATCTCTAGAATGGAGAGCATACATTCAACGATGCTTTCTCTACTCCTCATGCTAAAAAGCCTTGGTTTAATCATGCTTGTTCTCGTGTTATTAATGATAGAGAGGCAGCTCACAAAAGGTTCAGAGCCTTGAACTCCCACTAGCTTTGATCTATATTTCAGCCCAGAATCGTGCCAAATCTATTCCGACTTACCAAAACTTCTTTTATAAATAGAAAATGTCAGCACCTTGCTTCTTCTAATTCTTCCCGTGACTTCTGGCATCTAGCCAAAAAATATCTCTCCAATTTCACTTCTTCTCTTTCCCTCCTCTCCTTAATCCTGGACGGCAGCACTGCCGCTCATCTGTCTCTAAGGCTGAACTCTTCATTAAACTCCACCTTGGATGATTCTGGGCATATTCCTCCTACTCATCCCCCTCTGACTCCTTTTATGCCTGTTATTAAGATTCTTCCTAATCATGTTTTCTATGCCTCTCTGGCCTCAACTCTCAGAAGGCTTATGGACCTGATGGAGTGCCTCCTATTGTCCTTAAAAACTGTGCTTCATTGCTGACACCTGCCTGGTTAAACTTTTTTCTGCCTCTGCCTATCAACATCTATCTTTCCTTCCTGCTGGAAGTATGCCTTTGTACAGCCCGTGCCTAAGAAGGGTGACGCTCCAATCCTCAAACTACCGCCAATAGCTTTACTTTCATAAAATGTCTATCTAAAGCTTTTGAATCAGTTCTTAACCAGAAGATTCAAAAGCATTTACACTTCTAACCTTTTATCTGATTGCCAGTATGGGTTCCGCATAGGCGTTCTTCTGGCGATCTTCTTGCTCTCCTAACTGACTCTTGGTCATCCTCTCTTAGCAGTTTCAGTGAAACTTTCTCTGTTAAGGGCTAGAACATCGAAAGCCTTCCGATAGAGTCTGGCACAAATTTTGCTTTCAAACTGCCCGCTTCCAGTTCTATCCCTCTCTCTGTTCCTTTTATTTTCAGTTTTCCGGCGTTCTATCTCTGCAGTGGTAGACGGTCACTGCTCTTCCTAAACTTATCAACAGTGGCGTTCCACAGGGCTCTGTCCTATCACCCACTCTCTTCCTGTTATTCATCAATGATCTTCTTTCCATAACAAACTGTCCTGTCCACTCATCACATTTAAGCGACTCCACTCTGCATTATTCAACTTCTTTCAATGAAGATCTCTCAGCAAGAAGTACACAACTCCAGACTGGAGGCTGCAGAACGCTAACCTCAGACCTTGCACTATCATTTCCAATTGGGGCAGAAGGAACCTTGTGTCCTTCAATGCCTCAAAACTCAATTTCTCCACCTATCAACTCGACACAATCTTCTCCAAACACCTATCCCCTATTCTTGACAACATTCAGGCTGTCACCTTCTTCAACACTAAACATCCTCGGTCTATCCTTAACTCAAAATCTCAACTTTGAAACTTCATATCTCATCTCTTACTAAATCAGTTTTCCTCGAGGCTGGGCGTTTCTCATCGTCTCCGAGTTCTTCTCCCCACGGTTGCTATCCATATACAGGGCCTTGTCTGCCTTTCATGGGAGTATGCATCTCACGATGTGGGGGCTCCACCACACAGTTCTTCTGGACAGAGTGGAGGCTAGGCTCTTCTGTCTCATCAGCTCTCCTCCTCATACTGATAGTCTTCTACCTCTCTCTAAATTCCACTTGTGATGTTGCCTCTCTTTCTATCTTCTATCGATATTTCCACGCTGACTGCTCTTCTGAACTTTTTAACTTCATGGCTCTCCCTCCTCCCATGACCCCACTGCACACGCACTTTCTCTCTACTCATGCTCATCCCTATACTGTGTCCAAACCCCTTATGCAAGAGTTAACCAGCATCTTCTACTCTTTCATCCTCACGCTATAAACTGTGGAACAATCTTCCTTCATCTGTATTTCCTCCTGCTACTGACTTGAACTCTTTCAAGAGGAGGGTATCAGGACACCTCTCCTCCTGAGTTTGACCTTGCTTTGGCCACCTCTTTTGATTCTTTTATGGGAGCAGCGATTAAGCGTGCTTTTTTTATTATTTTTTTTTTGTGTGTAATAATAATAATCGGCCTGCCCTCCCACCTGACATCCTGGCTGGCTGATTTCTCCTCTTGACTGGCACCAAGCTGTGCATCATCAGGGCTGCACCTCCACTATCCAGCCCCTCTCTGCTAAAGATTGCCACAAGGATGCACATAGGGGCCTCTTTGCTTCCTTATTCTGATCAACAATGCACTGTTCGGGACCTCATCGCTGGGAATGCGTGGATGATTCTACAGTGGGCATCTCCATCAACAACACAACCCCTGACCACGCCTCACAACACATTCTGGACCGACTGCAGAGCTGGGCGTTAAAGACAACCACGTCACCATCAACACCAACAAGAGGCGTTGGTGATGCATTTCACACCTCCACCACTGCCATCCCACCACCAGCCCTGGAGGTTGGCCTCACCAGCTGCAGGTGGCTGAATCCACCAAACTACTTGAGTCACTCCTGGACAGCAAGCTGAGGCTGGGCAAATTGTGCACGTCACCACCGTCATCAGGCGGCTTTCTCACAAATTTTTCATGCTGAGGCGCATGAGCACTGGGAGCCCCAAAGGACGCTCAAGGACCTGTACACCACCCTTCATCCTCCCCAGACTCCTCTACACCTTTCCTGCTTGGGCTTCTCCATCAACAAGACCCGCAACTTCTAATTTAGAGAGTGCAAAAGCGTGCTTGCAGACAGATTCTGGTCGATTCTTACACTAACTTCACGAGAACGCACTCACCCAGCTGAATATGCCCACCCTACAGGACTGATACCAGACAAACCTAACCAAATTGGGTCTGCATGTCCTCCTCCACAACTCCCCATCATAAAGATCTACTTTCCCACCCGCCCTCCCTCCCCAAAGTAGTAGACCCACAAGACACCACAATATTCTCGTCCCTGTCAAAACTCCACACGGACAGATATTGTCTTTAAGTGCGATACTGATGCTTGTGAGGGTCATTAACAGCTCCATGATCAAATAACCCCTCCACCCAAGACACACACACACACACACACACACACACACACACACACACACACACAAGAAAACAACTTAGATGTATATATGGAAGAGGTCAAAATGATAAAGAGGAGATAAAAAAACTATTGGGGGTGGAAGAAGGGAAGGCTGTGGGACTGGATGGAGTTTCAGGTTTTATACTTAAAGAGTGCAGGGTGAGTTAGTCGGCCTGATATATGACATCATTAGGTGCTCAATAAAAACTGGCAAGAAAAAAAGTGCCTATTTTAGAGAGTGGAAGAGGGCAGAAGTGGTACCTATATACAAAAAGTGGAATAGGAAGAACCCTAAATTACAGACCGGTGTCTCTGACCAGCTTAGGTATGTAATATATAGGAGAAATTAATAAAAGAACAATGGATGAGATTTCTAGAAGAACATAATCTAATCACAAACAATCAATATGGGTTTAGGAAAGGTCGCTCATGTGTGACAAACTTGCTGAGCTTTTACTCAAGAGTGATGGACAAATTACAGGAAAGAGACGGATGGGTGGATTGCATTTACCAAGACTTAATGAAGGCATTTGACAAAGCTCCACATTCAAGGCTGCTGTGGAAACTAGAAAATAAAGGAGGATTGAGAGGGAAAATGAAGTGCTGGATGGAAAGCTACTTAAGAGGAAGAGAGATGAGAACTGTGGTTAAGGGGGGCGACCAAGGGTATTTTTTTACGAATATATTTAAAATCGGACAAATACGTTTTTTTCGCTCGCATGGCCGGGATAGCCAAAATTGCCATGTGGTGAGGTTTGTTTTCATAAAATTACAGCCCCTCACCCCTGGAAGCCATATTTAAATGGCCCGCGCTATTGCGCCATAGCCTGACTCGCGCGCCAACACACACTGTATCATTCAGTGCTTGTATAATGTAAATTTTGCATTAAAATTTTTTTTTTTTCTCCATAAATTTTGTCATCTGTCATTCCTTTTGTGCCAGATCGCAGGGAGGGTGTGAGTCGAGGAGAGGAGTGTGGTGGAGCCAGTCCCTACCCAGACAACAACGGGGAAGGGCAGGCAACCTGTTCGTTTGTACTCCAGCCAAATTAAGGTCTTTAGAAATGACGTACAAACGCAAGTTGAGTAGTAAGAGAGCCATCAACATGAAGAAGGCTTATTGAACAAGATGGAGCGGCCAAGACCAGGAAGGGAGCAGTTTCGAGACTTAGCGAGTCGTGATCCTGCCACGCCACCCGCTGCTCATCACCACCACCACCTGCTCCACCAACAGCTGATCGCCACTCCCTACACCGAGTACCTCATCACGCCTCTTCTCCACCACCACCTGCTTCATCACCACCTACTCCACCACCACCCACATCACCACCAGCTGCAGAATCATTGCCACATGAAACATCACTGCAGCTCCAACAAATTCTGCACAGAGGTGTTCAGTTGAACCCTCCTCCCAGCCTTCTGATACAAGCGAAACTTTCATCACCGTGTTGCTTTAGCTACAGACACTCATCAAGACAGAAGTGCCCAGTACGGTCGTCGCAGGAATACCTGACCGTAATCTCTCTACAATGAGGAAGGTGATGATTCTGACACCCTCACCTCGTAGGTGAGTGATACTTTTTTATAAAGGGGGACCAGATGTCTTAGCATTCTCCAGTAAGTCAACAAGGTATACACAATCATATGTGAAAATTTCATGCCAATCAGATAAAAACAAATGTCAAAACATGGATAGAATGGAAAAAAATCTTTAGGAGCCAATATCTCTGAAAGTAGATTTTTACACTTCAAAAAATTTCACAAAATCAGGAAAAGTCTGTCCGACTTTTGTTTGGTACCAACTAAAACTACAACTAAAGGGCAATTTTTTGTATTTATGAAATTTCAAAAATGTAAAAAGAAAATGGGACACAGAGTAGAGAAAATTGTAAGTGAAAAAAAATTGCAAATATTTTTGCTCGAAGACAAAACAACATATCACAATTTTATAAATACAAAATGTAGATATGTAAACAAAGTTTCTATGTGTTTTTTTTCACAGCAATTAACTGAAAAATAAAGTCTGTGAAACAAAAACAAAAAAAAAAAAAAAAAATGCACTTTATATGAATCTCCCCTATACTTCACCCGAATTTCATGAAATTCACAGAATGTCATATATATACAAAAACAAATAACATACTAAGATTTCAAAGCTATTGAACGTACCATATGGGCAGGAGGACCCCTCTTAGTTGCCCCCCTTAAGGACACTAGGTCAGAATGGAGACCGGTGGAAAGTGGAGTGCCTCAGGGGTCGGTTTTAGCACCAGTACTCTTCCTAGTCTATATTAATGATATGCCAGAGGGAATGAACAGCTACATGAGCCTATTCGCAGATGATGCTAAACTGCAAAGACATATAAGAAACAGTGAAGACTGCAAGGAGCTGCAAGAAGACCTAAACAAGATTTGGAAATGGAGTCAGAAATGGGAGATGAAATTCAACGTGAAGAAATAGGTGATACATATAACATGGTGAGAAATATAGGTATAGCATTCCACTACATGGACAAAGAAATGATGAAAAAATTAATTACTACTATGATCAGACCTAAACTAGAATACGTGGAAACAGTGTGGTCTCCACATATGAAGAAACACATTGTAAAACTAGAAAGAACACAGACGATGGCAACAAAAATGGTTCCAGAACTGGAGGGATTGACATATGAAGAGAGACTAAAGGAAATGGACTTCCCAACACTAGAACAAAGAAGAGAAAGAGGAGACCTAATACATATATATAGGCTATTGAGTAAAATGGAAGAAGCAGATAACGAGAAATTGCTACTAAGAGAGGAACCTTCCAGCAGGAATACTAGAGGACATAGTAAAAAGTTGAGGAAGGGAAGATGCTCAAGAGACATAAAGAAATATAGCTTCCCACAAAGAAATATAGAGGTTTGGAACAAACTAAGTGAAGAAATAGTATCGGCGAAGAGTGTGCAGAGCTTCAAGGAAAAGTTGGATAATTATAGATACGGAGACGGGACCACACGAGCGTAAGCCCAAGCCCTGTAAAATTACAACTAGGTAAATACAGATTGGAAGAGAGCAAACATAGTACCAATTTATAAAGGAGGAAAGAGAGAGGACCCATTAAATTACAGACCGGTATCACTCACTAGTGTGGTTGCGAAGATATGTGAGAGGCTGATTAAAAACAGGTGGTCGGATTTTTTAGAAAGGGAGAGAATTATCTCGGATTGCCAGTTTGGGTTCAGGAGAGGGAGATTGTGTGTCACCAACTTGTTATGTTATTACTCAAGGGTGACAGATTTAATACAAGAGAGAAGGCTGGGAGGATGGAGTGTACCTGGATTTGAAAAAGGCATCTCACAAAGTATTGCACAGAAGACTAATTTGGAAAATTAAAAATAGGGGTGGAGTGGGTGATGGACTTATTAAGTGGCTCGAGGACTTCTTAGCTAACAGGGAAATGAGGACAATAATCAAGGACAAGGTTTCCAACTTGTGCCCAGTGAGGAGTGGGGTCCCACAAGGTTAAGTGCTGGCACTAATAATGTTTGCTGTTTATATAAATGATATGGTGGACGGAGTGACCAGCTATGTGAGTTTGTTTGCAGATGATGCAAAGCTATTGAGACGAGTCAGTGATGTGAAAGACTGTGAGGCTCTGCAGAGGGACCTGGACAAAATATGGAAGTGGAGTGGTACATGGCAGATGGAATTCAACCTTGGGAAATGTAAAAAAATAGAGTTTGGTAGGAGTGGCAGAAGATGTGAATATGATTATAAGATGGAAAGTGAGATAATATGCAGAGGAGTGGAAGAAAAAGATTTGGGAGTGACTATCTCAGAGAACATGTCACCGGACAAACACATCAACAGGATAATGGGACAAACTATGAATTTGCTGAGGAACATAAGGACGGCATTTGTGTATTTGGACGAAAAGATGATGAAGAAAATAATAGTTACAATGATAAGGCCAAGGTTGGAGTATGCAGCAGTGGTCTGGTCTCCTCACGAAAAGAACATAAGAAAGCTGGAAAGAGTACAGAGAGCGGCAACTAAGATGGTACCGGAACTTAGGGATCGGACTTACGAGGGGAGACTCAATAGCATGGGGCTCACAACCCTGGAGAGAAGAAGAGAGAGAGGAAACCTGATAGTGGTGCACAGGGTGGCGAGCGGGGTGGAGAATCTGGACAGAGAGGACCTGTGTGTGTGGAGCGAGAGAGAAACAAGAGGACATGGAAAGAAGTTGAGGGTGACCACGTGTAGGCAAGATGTGAAAAAGTTTAGCTTCCCAAACAGAAGCATTGAGGTATGGAATGGACTAGAGGAGGAGGTGGTTTGTGCAAGAAACATTCATGATTTTAAGGAAAAGCTGGATAAGAGAGGATATGGAGACGGGACAGCGCGAGCGTAGCTCTTACCCGTATGTCACAACTAGGTAAATACACACACATAGAAGGTGAAATGGAAAGGGTGTGGGAGGGAGGGGCGGAAGTGAGAATCAGGTCATGTCCTGACTGAAGCCCTGACCTGACTCTCCCTCAGGACCTGACATGACTCTCCCCACTGTCCCTCCCTCCCCACACCCTTCTTGTTTTCATCTTCTTTATCTCTCCCTGTTTCCTCCACTACTTTTCCTTGTTCTCCCTTCTTATATCCTCTATCTATTTTTTTCATACTCACTTCATCGCTTTCCCCTTCCGTATTTACCTAATTGTGATATAAAAGAAGTGAAGTACTCTCATATTGTCCTTTCTCTGAGTATTCTTCCGCCCCGCCAAACTAATTTCTGCGCGAAGTTCGTAGTTACGAAGCAAAGGTCGAAAGTCAAAACATGAATTATAGAATCATTTATTGGGACCACGTCGTAACGCTGAAACGTCATAGGAAGTGTTTATAAGTGTGGGAAAGGTCAGTAGGAGTGTGGGAAAGATTTGTAAAAGTGTGAGGAGGGTTTATAAAGCCTTAAAATATATATAAATAATAAAAAAAATATCTAAGGTCGCTACTTCGCGGATGTTTGCCTATCACAGGGGGTTCTGGAACCTAACCCCTGCGATAGACGAGGGATTACTGTACTCGTGAATGGTGAGTTAAGTGAGAGTTTTGGTGTTGGTGTGGGTTTGAGACAGGGCTTTTTAATGGGTACATGGACAGTTAGTTGTATGAGAGAAATGAAAGCCAGAGTGGGGGAGCTAGGTCCAAGGCTGAAAATGAGAGGTACAGAGGAGTCATTGGTGACAGGCCTATTTGCAGATGCAGATGATAGTTTTGTTGGCAGAGAATGAAGGAACACTGCAGAAAATTGTGAATGAGTTTTACAGGGTGTGTAAGATGAGAAAGCTGAAAGTGAAAGCTGGAAAGAGTATGATTATGGTATGGTATGGTATTTGAGAGGGCGAGAGGGCAGACCATTGATTTTGCAATGCCGTACAGAATTGCAGCAGAGAGCACAATTAAGTGTAGGATATGGTTTATATAAGAGGTGCATGTGGTGTTTCAGGATGGGACGGAGAAAGTAATGAAAGCTTGTATGAGAGGTTTGCTATGGGTGTTACAGCGAGGATAGTGGATTGTGGGGTGGTGGAGTGGGTGAAGCATGGTGTACTGAGATGGTTTGGACACGGGATGAGAATGAATGAGAATGAATTTGTGAAGAGAGCATATGAGTGCATGATTGAGGGAGGGAGGGTCAAGGGAAGACCACCTGTGTAGTGGATCAATAGGGTGAGCGAGTATTGGAGCGAGAGAGTTGGAAGTAGCAGGATTGAGTGTGCTGAGAGGTAGTGCCAGAACAAGGAGAGATGGAGACACTTCTGGCGTGGTCACTCCCTTGAAGGAAGTGCCTGTAAAGGAGCAGGACGTCGGAGATATAGATAGACAGATAGGTGAAATAGCAAAAAAAGAGTCAGGTAAAGATTCGTATTAGGTCCGTGCCAGTATCTCATAATCTACTTTATGAAACATCAGTATCTCTTCATATATCTTTTCTACAAACCTTCAACAGTCATGGAAACGCTTTGAAAATCCAATTCAAGGACTTTACTCTTGAAAATAGGGATAATGTTTACGGCCGTCGCCTCCTCTGGCGGCCGCGACGACGCTGCAACCGCCGCGAGCCGTAAAATAGCTAGAGGTTTAGGGTCGGGGAGCATATTTAAACTACTCCAACCGAACTTCCTCGACCTGAACGGGGGCTGCGCCTCCTGACCCACATGTATATGTGACTTATTTCAGCAAGGAGGTATTTCTCGCAACACCAGGCTGCACCGTCGCCAGAGGAGGCTGACGCTCTTCGTAAAACATTATCCCTATTTTCAAGAGTAAAAAAAAGTCCTTGAATTGGATTTTAAAGTGTTTCCATGACTGTTGAAGGTTTAGAAAAGATATGAAGAGATACTGATGTTTCATAAGGTAGGTAATGGGATACTGGCACGGACCTAAAACGAATCTTAACCAAAAGTCAACTTCTGTAAAGTTTGTCTGTTTAATTTTTACTATTTGACTTTACCCCCAAACTAGCAGTTTCAGAACTAGCAATATCTTTTCAGTCTCCTATTATCACTAGATACGGGCCCCGCTGTACACTGAATATTGACCTTTTTCTTAGGGGAGAGTGGAAAATTACTATTCATTATATTACTAGATGTGTGTGGGATTAGTTGATAATAATTGTTTATCCTAAATCTGCAAATTCTCTACTATCTTTTTGTGTTTATTTTGATAAGTACTTGTTGTCCTGCCAAACAATACTGTTGCTTAATTAGGCTAATGATAATTAAGGTAATGCACACATCCATACCCTGCCACAAAATAACCAGTGCTCTTTCCACAGGCCGCACTTGGCAATCTCTAAAGGAGCGGTTTCGTAAGCGCATCATGACTAACCTTCATCTGTACACTGCTCATGGGCTTGGGAAAAAGACCATACAGAAGCTGGAGGGGAAAACCACCATAGATACAGGTAAGAGTGTGCATTTATCCTTTCTTTCCTGTAATCCTTTTCTTTCTCCTCATGTTGAGCTGTCCATCATATGGTAAGTAAAACCCTAGCATCTGGCAACCACTGGGATTCAGGGGTGCCAATATAAGCAAATATTTCGAATAATTGGGATTTATTCCAAAAGCTTCCCGTGTCATGTAACCCCATTTAACCGCAAAAGTTTTTCTTGGAAGATCCCCCCATAACACAAAAGTCAGCAGAAAATACATTTTGAAACTGAGAAAAAGTCATAAAAGATGTTATATAGAAAATTTTCTGGCGCACCCTGCTGTGAAATCCATTTCTTTCTAGGTTGTCGCATATGGCTGGAATTCCATGATTCCCCCAAAATTCCAAATTTTTACTGGGGCAATGTATTGGAAAATTTATTGAAGAAAAGTTGCTCTTTTTATCACGATGGAGTCTGAAAAATATAGTTTATTATCTTTACTTGGAAATTTACTCCCTACAGAGCCAAAGTTGTGGTGAAACTCGAAAAATAATTTTGCTAAATTTTTGTATTTTTTTTTTCACTCTGGAAAGAATCTTTTTGAATAGAAGTTGTAGAAAATCATCCATATAACTCAACTGTGAAATCAGATTATGATTTGGACTGACCGTTTGGCTGGAATTCCATGATTCCCCCAAATTCCAACTTTTTACTGGTGCGACGTACAAGAAAATTTATTGAAGAAAAGTTGCTCATTTTATCATGGGGGAGTGTGAAAAATATAGTTTATAATTTTTTACCCACAAATTTACTGCCTACAGAGAGTTGCAGAGAAAGTTGCAGTGAAACTCAAAAAATAATTTTAGTAAATCTTTGTTGTTTATTCACTCTGGAATGAATCTCATTGAATGAAAGTTGTGAAAATCATCCGTATAACTCAACTGGGAAATCAGATTATTATTTGACTGACCGCTTGGCTGGAATTCCATGATTCCCAAAATTCCAACTTTTACTGAATACGACATGAAAATTTATTGAAGAAAAGTTGCTCATTTTATCATAGTGGAGTCTGAAAAATATAGTTATAATCTTTGACCTGGAAATTTACTGCCTACAGAGAGCCAAAGTTGCAGGGAAACTCAAAAAATTTTTTGTCTTTTCATTCTAGAATAAATCTCATCAAATAAAGCTGTAGAAAATCATCTGTTTAACTCAACTGTGAAATCAGATTAATATTTGGACAGACCGTTTTTGCTGGAATTCCATGATTCTCAAAAAAATCAACTTTTCGCTTCCTACTCCTAGATATTGGTTCATCTAGACTCTAGAGCATCACGATATAAATGGAAGTGTCAAGAATTTTTTTTTTAAATTTACCTGTTGGTAGGCATCTTCTAGTGAGGCCTGATGCATTGGCCCAAGGCTTCTTCCAGGTGGGGCCTGATGGTCGATAACACGTTCTAAGCATGAGCTAGTGTTTATATAGTAGCGCCATCTCAGATATATATATATATATATTGGATATATATATATATATATATATATATATATATATATATATATATATATAT
>NW_026111081.1:0-2500 GCF_024679095.1 Eriocheir sinensis | reverse complement strand
AAGTAGAGGTATGTGACACAACCATGAAACATAGAGCTTCTTTGGCCACGGGCAGACAGTCATCGTCCAGCTCAGTTCCCATGTCAATGAACCCTTCATATCTCTTCCCATCCCACTCAACATTTTGACGAATCGCCATTTCATCCATAATTTACCCGTTGAGCCTCGCCAAAGTTGTATGATGCGGTAACACCCAGACCCGCCAAATTTTTCGAATATTTTTTTTTCTCGGAAATCTATTGGAAACCCAAAGTTATAACACTTGAAATACATAAAATCACTCACAATAGCCATTTAGTACTCAATAGAGGGGGTTATGTGTAGTGCGGCGACTATGCCTGATGAATGAGCCTCCTATAACCCACTTAGCCAGTGGGGTACCTCTTTGGCCGACTCGGTAAGGAGTGGCTCTCCCGTCACGCTGGTCGCGGGTTCAATCCCAGGCAGCCGGCGAATACCCTCTCCTGGTCTTGATTAATTTCTCGTGTGTTTCGATACACGCAGAGGACGTGTTGGATAACAGAAAAAGAGAAAATACACCTCTCGGGGCATAACAGTGGTGGCAGCGGTGGGATCCTATCCTGCGGTTCTGTTGAGTTTCCCCGAAGGGGTAACAGGTAGGATGGCTTATGCTCTCCGAGGGTAATAGAAAATGGGAGAGTTGGAGGTATGTCTCAGAGGGACATTGTCAACACACAGAAATTAGTCTACATAGAGGGGAAAGTCGCATAGTGCGGCGACTATGCCTGATGAATGAGCCTCCTATAACCCACTTAGCCAGTGGGGTACATCTTTGGCCAACTCAGTAGGAATGCTCTCCCGTCACGCTGGTCGTGGGTTCAATCCCAGGCAGCTGGCGAATACCCTCTCCTGGTCTTGATTAATTTCTCGTGTGTTTCGATACACGCAGAGGACGTGTTGGATAATAGAAAAAGAGAAAATACAGCTCTCGGGGCATGACATATGCTCCGCGTGTCATCCAGCTGGTGGCGGGGAGGAAGGTGCAGCGTTGACGGGAATCCGTCAGCATCACACATCAGGCAGTGGTTTAGGCGTATAGGGTAATACATTAGAGCCCCATTTAGGGTGAGAATTAGGTGGATGAACGCGGTCGCGCTAATTGAATAAAGTAACCAATATGAAAAAAAATATTTGGTGCACACGTGGGTCTGACTTTTGGGGTTGATAATTACCCAAAATAATCACTCACATTAAAAAAAAAAAAAAAAAAACCTACGATTGGCTGAGCTCTGAAAACACGCTTGTGACTCGCTGGGAGTCTGATGACGTCATCGCCGGCGCTCACCCGGTCAGCGGCCTCGCTGCCATAAGGTAGCATCAGACTGGCCATTTTCTTCTAACCGTTGTGGCTACTGGCAACGCCCGTGCGTCCATCCGGGAGCGAGTTGTCAGTTCACCGTAATCTGATATCACACTGAGCCCTTTTCTTCCCACCGTGTTGGCAGCAGCTTGGGCAACCGGCAAATCCAAATTTTCCGGGTGTGTGTCACACATGGCCAAGGTCAGTTGCCCGTATCCACATCCACAACGTAAACAAAGCACTTGCCCTGTATCAACATGGCGTCGTCTGCTAAAGTAAAGGCTCTCGCGGCTTGTGCCGCGTATCATGGCGGCTTGTGCCGTGCAACATGGCGGCTTGTGCCACGCATCATGGCGGCTTGTGTCGCGCATCATGGCGGCTTGTGCCGCGCATCATGGCGGCTTGTGCCGCGTATCATGGCGGCTTGTGCCATGCAACATGGCAGCTTGTGCCACGCATCATGGCGGCTTGTGCCGCGCATCATGGCGGCTTGGCGCAATTTTCAAAATTCAGTCGTGGTGGCTGCTCGCGCTAACTGAGGCTTTCGCGCTAATTATTTTTTTTCTTGGTAGATGGTGGCTCGCGCTAATTGCGGTTCGCGCTAATTGATCTCGCGCTAAGTGGGCCTCTACATGAGTTTTGTGTTAGGATGTTCCTGAATAGAGCATCAGTTGTTTTAGCAACATAAAATTCAACATCATGTGAAACTTTGGGCAAGGCTCTGCTGCGTGTTGGTTGTCAAGGTGCAGGTGGCGGGGCAGCCTTGTTTCGCCCATATCACCCACCTGCGTTATTTTTTATTTGTATCTAACTCCCAATATGTGATATAAAAAGGTATAAGTGAGAAAGTAGTAGACTAGTATATATTTACACACGGTCAAACATGTCTGCACGCACCCAGCACAAAGGCTGAACTGACTGCACGCAAAAGCTGCAAATATTTCCTACTGTGAGTGACAAGTGAGGACTGGTAGGTAAGTTGCCAAGTAGTGTAAACTTGCCCCGTATCTTGACTCATAACGTGTGTGAATACTACAAGCCTAAGACAATTATGTACGAAGATAAAGGGTCGAGAACTTGCGACGGCTGAGAGCCGTCAGCGGGGCTGAGTGTTACACATATACGCGATGGCTCAGAGCCGTCAGCGGGGCTGGATGGGTTAATGAAAAAACATTGTTA
>NW_026111080.1:0-39732 GCF_024679095.1 Eriocheir sinensis | reverse complement strand
CCTCCATTCTCGTTTTATCCATTTATATTATCCTTCTGTTCGTCCCATCACTCCCCTAAAAATACTTCTTAAATTCCTATCCTTTATTCTGTTCCATATAAAATCTTCATATTCTCTATTAAAAGACTTCCATCGTTTATATATTCCAGTCATCTTTTTATTTTCCTTTTGTTTATCGACACAAAATTCCCTTACAAATGCTTCCTATATCCTTATCCAATATTTTGTTCCATTAAAAATCTGCATATTCTCTGTACAAAGCCTTCCATCGTTTATATATTTCACATATCTTCTTATTTTTCTTCTATTTATCGTCCTATCATTTCCCCTACAAATACTTCTTAAATTCCTATTCTGTATTTTGTTCCATATAAAATCTTAATATTCTCTATACAAAGACTTCCATCATTTATATATTCCACCTTTCTTTTCTTTTTTCCTTTAGTTTCTCGTCTAAATACTCCCTTACAAATGCTTCTTGAACGCTTATCCTATATTTGGTTCCATTAAAAATCGTCATGTCCTCTATTCAAAGACTTCCATCGTTTATATATTACACTTACATCTTTACAGAGTGGAGTCTAAGGCTCTTCGTCTCATCAGCTCTCCTCATCCTACTGATAGTCTTCTACCTCTTAAAATTCCGCCGCGATGTTGCCTCTCTTTCTATTTTCTATCGATATTTCCACGCTGACTGCTCTTCTGAACTTGCTAACTGCATGCCTCCCCCACTCCCACGGCCCCGCTGCACACGACTTTCTACTCATGCTCATCCCTATACTGTCCAAACCCCTTATGCAAGAGAAACCAGCATCTTCACTCTTTCATCCCTCACGCTGGTCAACTCTGGTAAAATCTTCCTTCATCTGTATTTCCTCCTGCCTACGACTTGAACTCTTTCAAAAGGAGGGTATCGGGACACCTCTCCTCCCGAAATTGACCTTTCTTTCGACCACCTCTTTTGATTCTTTTTTGGGAGCAGCGAGTAGCGGGCCTTTTTTTTTATTGTTTTCTTTTTGTGTGTGCCCTTGAGCTGTCTCCTTTGTTGTAAAAAAAAAAATTCCTTTTGTTTTTCGTCCAAATATTCCATTACACATATTTGCTATACGCTTATCCTATCTTTGGTTCCATTAAAAATCATCATTATCCTCTATACAAAGACTTGTATCGTTTATATATTCCAGTCATCTTTTTATTTTCCTTATGTTTGTTGTCCTAAAATTCCCCTACAAATGCTTCTTATATGCTTCTTAAATGCTTCTTCTATTTTGTTCCATTAAAAATCATCATTATCCTCTATACAAAGACTTCAAACGTTTATATATTCCTCTGTAACATCTCTTTATTTCCTCTCTGCCGCTTATAAAGGTCTGCCTACCTACTGTTATCACCTGCTGTACAAAGGTTCTTACTATACTGTATAATACGATATCTTACAGTACAAAGATCCGGGTTGGTTACTGCCTGTTCTGTCTACAAAGAGTTATCTATGGGCTAGGCTGTACCAAGGTCTTTATAGTTTATCTCTTACTAGGAAGAGATACGCATTGTTTCTTTTGTTTCTCTTTACTTCCTTTGTCTTTAGAATCTATATTTTACTAGGAAGAGATAGCGATTATTTTGTTTATCGCTTACAGAGGCCTCGGGTTGTAGTTTTTTTCTAGTTTTTCTTCCTCTCGTATAAGCAGCACACTTCGTTTCACATAAGACATATCGCTTCTCTTGTTTTTCTTTACTTTCAGAGGACTCGGTATTAGTTTTTCTTCTCCTTGTATGTAAAAACTTCACTTCTTTCGGCCTCACTGTTCCTCGTAGCTCCGTGAGGCATTGGTTTTCTTGTATTTAGTCCTACTGTAGAGCTCACTTCGTTATGCTGTTTGTCTAGCCTCGTCAGCCCTTGGTGTTTGGTTTTTAGTCCTGTTATAGAGAGCTCACCTCGTTATGCTGTTCCTCGTAGCTTCGTGAGGCCTTGGTTTTCTTGTTTTTAGTGCTGTTGTAGAGAGCTCATTTCGTTTTGGTGTTTGCCTAGCTTCGTGAGGCCTTGGTCTTAGGTTTTCTTTCTCTTATAGAAACCTCACTTGCATGTCTTTCACTGTTCCTCGTATCTTATCTCTCCTGAGGCCTCGGGTCTAGGTTTCAGTCCTCTTGTAGAAACCTCGCCTTAATTTGTTTCATTGTTCTTCGTCCTTTATCTTTCCTCTTACAGAAACCTCCCTTCCACTTGTTTCACCGTTCCTCTTAGCTGTCTCACGTGCTTGTGGAGATTTCTTCGGTTAAGTTTTCCTGCAGCCTTAGGAGTGTCACCTCTATTCCTCGCCTTAATTTGTTTCATTGTTCTTCGTCCCTTATCTTCCTTCCCTTCCACTTGTTTCAGCGTTCCTCTTAGCTCTGTCTCACGTGCTTGCAGAGGTCTCGTCGGTTTAGTTTCCCAGCAGCCTCAGGAGTGTCACCTCTATTCCTCCTGCCGTACATAGAACTGCTTGGCGGCGGCTATCTCATATCGAGCATCTCACACCTGTTGGCTTCACCTGACACTTAGCGCTGCAGGTATATTGACAGGTAAATTGCCTCCTTGTGTTCTGCTAGAGAGTTTCGTTCGGGGTAGACATCGCCCTCGTTTTCGATTTCTTTCTATCGCGTACAAATTGGCGCACACAATACTGATCCTATACCTTCCTTATCGCGTACAAACTGGCGCACACAATACTGATCCTATACCTTCCTTATCGCGTACAAATTGGCGCACACAATACTGATCCTATACCTTCCTTATCGCGTACAAACTGGCGCACAATACTGATCCTATACCTTCCTTATCGCGTACAAATTGGCGCACAAAATACTGATCCTATACCTTCCTTACCGCGTACAAATTGGCACACAAAATACTGATCCTATACCTTCCTTATCGCGTACAAATTGGCACACAAAATACTGATCCTATACCTTCCTTATCGCGTACAAATTGGCACACAAAATACTGATCCTATACCTTCCTTATCGCGTACAAATTGGCACACAATACTGATCCTATACCTTCCTTATCGCGTACAAATTGGCACACAAAATACTGATCCTATACCTTCCTTATCGCGTACAAATTGGCTCACAAAATACTGATCCTATACCTTCCTTATCGCGTACAAATTGGCGCACAAAATACTGATCCTATACCTTCCTTATCGCGTACAAATTGGCGCACAAAATACTGATCCTATACCTTCCTTATCGCGTACAAACTGGCGCACAATACTGATCCTATACCTTCCTTATCGCGTACAAATTGGCGCACACAAAATACTGATCCTATACCTTCCTTATCGCGTACAAATTGGCGCACACAAAATACTGATCCTATACCTTCCTTATCGCGTACAAATTGGCGCACACAATACTGATCCTATACCTTCCTTATCGCGTACAAATTGGCGCACACAAAATACTGATCCTATACCTTCCTTATCGCGTACAAACTGGCGCACACAATATTGATCCTATACCTTCCTTATCGCGTACAAATTGGAGCACACAATACTGATCCTATACCTTCCTTATCGCGTACAAATTGGCACACAAAATACTGATTCTATACCTTCCTTATCGCGTACAAATTGGCACACAATACTGATCCTATACCTTCTTTATCGCGTACAAATTGGCGCACAAAATACTGATCCCATACCTTCCTTATCGCGTACAAATTGGCGCACAAAATACTGATCCTATACCTTCCTTATCGCGTACAAATTGGCACATAAAATACTGATCCTATACCTTCCTTATCGCGTACAAATTGGCACACAAAATACTGATCCTATTCCATCCTTATCGCGTACAAATTGGCACATAAAATACTGATCCTATACCTTCCTTATCGCGTACATATTGGCACATAAAATACTGATCCTCGTTTAACATTTTTCTTACCGCGTACAAATTGGCACACGTATTACTGATCCTATACCTTCCTTATCGCGTGGAAATTGGCACACGTAATACTGATCCTATACCTTCCTTATCGCGTGCAAATTGGCACACGTTATCCTCACCCTTGTTAAACATACATTATATTCATATACCGCGTACATATTGGTACAAGTTATGCTGACCCTCTTTCTACAACATTCTTAGCGTACAAATTTGCACACATAATACTGACCATCATATTAATACCTTCCTTACCGCGTACAAATTGGCACAAGTAATGCTCACCCTAGTTTTACACATTCCTTACTGCGTACAAATTGGCACAGGGGCATAATCCTCCTCGTTCACTCTATACTTTTTGGTCTAAATCTTTCTTACTTGTCTAACTCCTTACACTTTTCTTAGTTTTGTTTTACTCCCTACTTTCTTATTTTTCCTTATTTCTTATTCTTTACTCCTCCTTTCACATTCTTTCATACTTTCTCACTCTTTACTCTTTTCCCCACTCTATACTTTTCAGTCTAGTTCCTTCTCACTTGTCTAACTCCTTACACTTTTCCTATTTTTGTTTTACTCTTTACCCTTTCTTATTTTTCCTTATTTCCTATTCTTTACTCTTCCTTTCTCATTCTTTCATAATTTCTCACTCTTTGCTCTCTTCCCCACTCCATCACATCCCTAGCAGCGACCAGGCCTAACAGGACCAGCTAGCTACGTAGGCACACACCCACACACCCACACCCTAGTTCCCTCACGTCACTCTTCATTATCACCGCTAACGGCCTTGACCCGGCAACACCTCGGAGAGACAGACCATCGCCAGGGAGAGAGGGCGGGGCAGAGACTAACATGGGCAAGGCTCTCGGCAAGGCTTATGCTTACTAGATTCTTGGATGAGCTTACGGAGTCTCATTTAGTGTCATGGGGATCGTTGGAGGCGTAGGATTGGGGTTTTTCTTTCTTTCTTTTTTTCTCTTTCTTCCCGCTAACACATCGACAAGGCTCTCGGAATGGTTTATATTTACTGTTTTACTTTTACAGGACTCTTGCGTGAGCTTACGGTGTCCCTTTTACTGTATGAGAGGCGTGGGAGGCTTAGGGTTGGGTTTTATCTTTCTTTCTATATTTCTTTCTGCTCTTTCTTCCCTCTAACACATGGGCAAGGCTCTGTACAAGGCCTATGTTTAGCGTCTTGGATGAGCTTATGGAGTCCCTTTTACTGTATGAGAGGCGTGGGAGGCTTAGGGTTGGGTTTTATCTTTTATCCCGAGCTGCTTCGTCTTCATCACTTTGAGCCTCGAGACCCCAAAACGATTAATGGCACCAAGACATCTGACTAACATAAACATAAACGCTTTAATACTATGAATCACTGGTGTCCCGGCGCACGCACACACACACGCACGCACGGTGATGCTGCTGCCTTGTTGCTGCGTCCGTGTGGCACCCCGCGGCGGACAGGGAGAGAGAGGAGAGGGAAGGAAGGGGAGAGTTAAATAAGTCCAGGTGAGGGTCGGCGCGGCGGGCTCCCAAAGTACAGTCCCGTGTCGAGGCGAGCGGGATCCTTAATGCCAGTTAGCGGCGAGGGAGGAGCCGAGGCAGGAAACTGACTCCCTTCCTCTCCTTAACCCTAGAACACTAACCTTAGAAAAAGTCACACCACTACTAACCATGGGTACATCATACCCGATTTTGAAAAAAAAAAATAAATAAATGTTAAGTTTTAATGGAATAAAGTTACATGAAGGGACTTAAAACTTTGTATCTTGACTTAACATTAAGAAGAACTGAAAAACGTATTGTTTTGGTATGAAAATCAGGTACTGAAAAATGTTACTAAAAATAGGAAAATGTTCAAAATTTCAAAAAAAATTTCATAAAAAATTATCATCCGATGGCTTCCAAACTTCTTGTATGGCCTCCCAGGTCCTGTGATCCACTGCACAGGTGATCACTAAAAAAGTACGTAAACAATATCCTAGGGACATGTACAACACCCTGTATCACCAACCATGGGTATGCCGCACCCGAATGTAGGCCTACAACAAAGGTGAGCAGAGAGAGCGAGACAACGTGACCTTCCCCTACACTGTCAAGCGGGCACATGAAGCTACTGAGGAGGTGGGTACCCTCAGAGCACCGGAACCATACACAATGGCAATGACGTCATTCGCTTCGGGTACCTCATACCCATGGTTAGCGTTCTAGGGTTAAGGGCGTGGGAGGGGCGGGGCGGTGAGGGGCGGGCCGGGGGGTCAGTGCCAGGCGGGAGACGTGGTGGGGTCAGCCGGGGAGGGTGAGCGGGGGACTGGCAGCGTGTCTGGGGTGATACCGGTGGCCGTGTCCCTCTGCAGCAGGAGGTAGAGGCGGTTGTTGAGGCCGCGGTGGGTGTCCGTCACCACGCCCACGGTCCCCTCGGAATCCGTAAGCGGCCCCTCGTCCTCCTCGCTGCTGCCGCCCACCGCCATCACCACGTCCTCGTCCGCTCCCTCACGCCTCCCACATGGGCCTGGTTTTGCTACGCCCTCGGGCAAGGAGAAACCCACACACCAGCAAGGCCACGCCCACTGAAGAGGCCACAACGCCCGCGCCCACTACCGCCCAGTCGTTGACGTGGCCGCGGCTGAGACGACCGAGAGGCAGCGGCTGGCCGGGACTCAGGCCGTGGTTGCCAGCGCCGCGGAACACCCAGAGGTCCTTGGTGTGCTCCAGGATGTTGGAGGGCCGCGCGGGGGGTCTTGATGCGTGGCGCTTCTTCTCTGTGACTTTATTACGATTTATTCTGCGTGGCTTGTGTGCCTTGAGCGTCGCCTTCTCCCGGACCGTCTCACCGTGCAGTGCCACACCCAGGCGAGGGTTTGCGCTCCTCCGTGGGGCCGCTGGGGGTGCATGGTGGTCAAAGGGCGGCATGCGGTTGTGTATGATCCAGTATGGCAGCGTGGTGGGCGTGGGGGCGTTCGTGGGAGTCGTTGTAGGCGTGGGTTGGCGTGGATATGGCGTGGGTGCCCTTTGGGAGGATGTCGCAGTCGTCGGGGTGGTGCTGTGTCCCTCTGGTGTTGTCTGTGGGTGGATGTTTGTCGTGGCCGCTGTCTCCACGTCCACGTAACTCACTGAAGCGTTGACTGGCGGGGGTTCGTGACGTGGGGCGCTGGTCAGGGCTGCATCATCCTCATCATCCATTATAGAATTACTCTCTTCCGTCATCCTCATCGTAGCGTTACTCTCCTCACTGCTGTTGTGTGTGTCCGTGATGATGTCCAGAGTCGCAGAGATGCTTGTGGTAGTGGTGGTGGTAGTGGTGGTTGTCGTAGTGGGGATCGTGGTGGTAGAGTAGTTCAGCATGCTCTCTAAAGACAGATCCTCTCTTTATCCACACCACACTACATTCACATAACATATACACCTTTTTCCAAAATTCAAAATTCAAAATGGCTCAATTAAGCAATGCCTCGGAGTCCCCGCCTGGGGGGGGGACCACAAATTCCCCCAGGGAGGACTCCCCTTCTGGCTGCCGACCCGAGAGGTGTCTTGATAACTCCTCGAACCTCTTTCTTCTCAATTTCTGCAACATTCGCTGTCTTCGCTCTAATTTTCATTCTGTGGAACATCATCTCTCCTCCTCTAAACCTCACCTTCTCTTCCTTACCGAAACACAGGTTTCTGAGGCTACTGACAGCAATCTCTACTCTGTTCCCTCCTACTATCTCTATCCTAAATTTCAATCCAAAGCTGGATGTTGCGCCTACGTGCGCAACGACATCACTTGCTCTCGTGCCCACGACCTTGACTCTTCTGAATTTTCCACCATCTGGTTAAGACTTCACTGTCATTCTATTACTAAATACATCTGTGCTGTTTATCTCTCACCTAACTCTACCAACTATGTAAAATTCTTTGACTATTTGAATTCTAAAGTGGAGCACATCTTGACCCTCTCCTTCGCTGAAATCTCCATCCTAGGAGATTTCAATGTTCACCACCAGCTTTGGCTTTCATCCTCTTTCACTGACCATCCTGGTGAACAAGCCTACAACTTTGCTATCCTCAACGACCTAGAGCAGTTGGTCCAGTTGGTAACACGTATTCCTGACCGTCTTGGAGATCGGCCCAACATTCTAGACCTCTTCCTTACCTCAAACCCTTCTGCTTATTCTGTCAAACTGTTCTCTCCGTTGGGCTCCTCCGATCACAATCTTATTTCTGCATCCTGTCCTATCGCTCCTGTACATCCTCTGGACCCACCGAAGAGGCGATGCTTCTGGCATTTTGCTTCAGCTCGGTGGGACGACCTGAGGATGTACTTTTTCCAGTGGAATGATTATTGCTTCCAGGATAGAGACCCCTCTGTGTGTGCTCAGCGCATCACAGAGGTGATTGTCTCTGGAATGGAGGCATACATTCCTCGTTCTTTCTCTACTCCTCACGCTAAAAAGCCTTGGTTTAATCACGCTTGTTCTCGTGCTGTCAATGATAGAGAGGTAGCTCACAAAAGATACCAGAGCCTTCAAACTAATGCTAATTATGAACTTTACATTTCTGCCCGAAATCGTGCCAAATCTATTCTCCGACTAACCAAAAATTCTTTCATTAATAGAAAATGTCAAAACCTTGCTTTCTCTAACTCTTCCCGTGACTTCTGGCATCTAGCCCAAATCATCTCCTCCAACTTCACTTCTTCATCTTTCCCTCCACTCTCAGTCCTGACGGCAACACTGCCGTCTCATCTATCTCTAAGGCTGAACTCTTCTCTCAAACTTTTTCTAAAAACTCCACTCTGGACGATTCTGGGCATATTCCTCCTACTCATCCCCCCTCTGACTCCTTTATGCCTGTTATAAAGATTCTTCAAAATGATGTTTTCTATGCCCTCTCTGGCCTCAATCCTCAGAAGGCTTATGGACCTGATGGAGTGCCTCCTATTGTCCTTAAAACTGTGCCTCCGTGCTGTCACCCTGCCTGGTCAAACTCTTTCGCCTCTGCCTGTCAACATCTACCTTTCCTTCTTGCTGGAAGTATGCCTTCACACAGCCTGTACCTAAGAAGGGTGACCGCTCCAATCCCTCAAACTACCGTCCTATTGCTTTACTTTCTTGTCTATCTAAAGCTTTTGAATCAATCCTTAACCGTAAGATTCAAAAGCACCTTTCCACTTCTGACCTTCTATCTGATCGCCAGTATGGGTTCCGCAAGGGGCGTTCTACTGGTGATCTCCTAGCCTTCTTAACTGACTCTTGGTCATCCTCTCTTAGCCGTTTCGGTGAAACTTTTGCTATTGCGCTGGACATATCAAAAGCTTTTGATAGGGTCTGGCACAGATCTTTGCTTTCTAAACTACCCTCCTACGGTTTCTATCCTTCTCTCTGTACCTTTATCTCCAGTTTCCTTTCTGACCGTTCTATTTCTGCCGTGGTAGACGGTTACTATTCTTCCCCTAAATCTATTAACAGTGGTGTCCCACAGGGTTCTGTCCTATCTCCCACTCTTTTTCTGTTGTTCATTGATGATCTTCTTTCCAAAACGAACTGTCCTATCCATTCCTACGCCGATGATTCCACTCTGCATTATTCAACTTCTTTTAATAGAAAACCCACCCTTCAGGAACTTAACGACTCAAGGCTGGAGGCTGCAGAACGCTTAGCCTTAGACCTTACTATTATTTCCGATTGGGGCAAGAAGAACCTGGTGTCCTTCAACGCCTCAAAAACACAGTTTCTCCACCTATCCACTCGACACAATCTTCCAAACAACTATCCCCTATTCTTTGACAACACCCAGCTATCACCTTCCTCAACACTAAACATCCTCGGTCTATCCTTAACTCAAAATCTCAACTGGAAACTTAATATCTCATCTCTTACTAAATCAGCTTCCTCGAGGCTGGGCGTTCTGTACCGTCTCCGCCAGTTCTTCTCCCCTGCACAGTTGCTGTCCATATACAGGGGCCTTGTCCGCCCTCGTATGGAGTATGCATCTCATGTGTGGGGGGGCTCCACTCACACAGCTCTTCTGGACAGAGTGGAGGCAAAGGCTCTTCGTCTCATCAGCTCTCCTCCTCATACTGATAGTCTTCCAACTCTTAAATTCCGCCGCAATGTTGCCTCTCTTTCTATCTTCTATCGATATTTCCACGCTGACTGCTCTTCTGAACTTGCTAACTGCATGCCTCCCCCCCTCCCGCGGCCCCGCTGCACTCGACTTTCTACTCATGCTCATCCTTATACTGTCCAAACCCCTTATGCAAGAGTTAACCAGCATCTTCACTCTTTCATCCCTCACGCTGGTAAACTCTGGAACAATCTTCCTTCATCTGTATTTCCTCCTGCCTACGACTTGAACTCTTTCAAGAGGAGGGTATCAGGACACCTCTCCTCCCGAAATTAACCTCTGATTTTGGACACTCCTTTAACCTCTGTTAGGAGCAGCAGTAGCGGGCCTTTTTTTTTTTTTTTTTTTTTGCCCTTGAGCTGTCTCCTTTGCTATAAAATAAAAAACGTCCCGCACACACACGAGGACGAAGACAAGGGTGGCACAACCGCTAAAAGCGCACACACATGAGATGCTTGAGACAGACAAGGGTGGCACAACCGCTGTGCCGCACACACACGAGGACGGAGACAAGGGTGGCACAAACGCTGTGCCGCACACACACGAGGACGGAGACAAGGGTGGCACAAACGCTGTGCCGCACACACACGAGGACGGAGACAAGGGTGGCACAAACGCTGTGCCGCACATACTGAATGGGTTAACCTTTTTCATCGTATGACCCCCTGAGACTCCCCAGGGTATTGCCGTTGTAGTGGATCCGTGGTCCGCCTAACTCACTGTTAGGAACCCAGCATACGGCATACCTTCGATCAGCTCGCAAAAGTAGGACGAATGATACAATTCAAGTAGGCCAGGACCCAAATTTATAAAAAATGAAAAAATCTAAATATTAGCTCACAAAGACTAAATCACAGACATAACCGCTAGCCCACAGCAGGGGCCCTGGGCCTCAATCCAGACACTGACAGACCGTTACACCCTGACTGGAAGGCACCTAGCTGTGGGACGGGGGTCCAGAGGGCCGGTTCACCGGCCGGCACCGACAAAGGCAGAGCACAATAGCAATCCTGCTACACTCCCAGGACACATATGTATTTACACAATTATGTGAGTGTGTGGTTTTCTGTCCCCTGTCCTTTTGTCTCTTGTCTCCCTCCCGCCTCAACCACTAGAGGTTAATCCTGGATGCAGCAGGGCACAGCAGGACAGGGCATGGGCAGGGCAGAGTAACCAGGCACAGAGGGTAGGACCCATGGGGCACCATATGACACCAGAATTGTCACTCTCCTCCCACATATGTCACTATTGTTTTTGGCTGAAGTCAGGTACTGTTAATATCTAGACTGTCTATAGTATCCCTGTGATGATGGTTTCCTGGAAACGAATTAGTAAATTTGACTGATGCTTGACACTGACACTTGACAAGATGGTGAAATATGACATGATGACAAGATTTCTTACCTAGATTTCTTACCTAGATGAGGAGAACCCCATCTAGAATCAGGTGACGCCTCCAACCAAGACAGCAAGTAGATTGTCCTTTAGATGTTCTGATGGCTGGCTAATGTGGCATCACCAAGACCACACAAACAACTGCCATAATACTCTTGAGTAAGTGCCAAGACAATATAGTCAGGTTGGCAATCCCGAGTGGAGACACAGCACAGCACAGGACACAAGTTTACAAGTTAAAGAGATACTCAACAACCCAAAGTCAATCAAAATCATACAAAATTTGACCGAGGGAAGTGTGGAGATGCCGTTTGAAAGCATTAACAGAATTCACCACAACAACTGATTCTGGTAAATTATTCCAAATGCTAATGACCCGCACAGAGAAGAAACGAGCTTGAACATCAGTATTGTAACGAGGAACAAAAAGCTTAAAGGAGTGGCCTCTCGTGTCTGTTGAAATTTCTAACAAAGAGGTGACCTAGATTCGGACAAAACTCTTTCAGAATGTTGAACACCATAATAAGATCAGCTCTAATTAATCTTCCTTTAATGGAATAAAGACTCAATCTAGCGAGACGTTCACTGTATGGCAGATCATGGAAACCGGTAATTTTCTTGGTCCACCTCCTCTGAACATTTTCTAAAGGCCTAATGTCTCCTGTATAACCAGTGAACCAAACCGCAAAGTCCAAGATGGGGCGAATATGTGAGATAAAAACTGTCTTCATGAAATCAGGAGATCTGCAGAGGGTACCCTTTAGAATACTGTAACCAATGCCTCCAGCCTTGCCAGTGATTTCTCTCACATGCAAATGAAACTTTAGGGAGGAATCCACCCTGACCCCAAGATCCTTATAGTTATCTACATCTTGTATAGGTTGGTTTCCAATAAAACATGGTAAAGGAGCAGGAGCATAAAGGAAATTCCTACAAAAGTTCATTCTGGCACATTTGCCAACTGAGAAAGATAAACCCCAAGAGCTGCTTGTGTTGTAAAGAGTGTTGATGTCTCTCTGCAAAATACTGTGAGAAATTAATTGGTTAGACTTAGAAATTTCAGTAGCTAGGTATAATTTAAGATCATCAGCAAATAAACAAAACTTACAATTTAGTTCTGAAACAACATGATTAATGTAAATGAGAAAAAGCAAGGGACCAATTACAGACCCTTGGGGAACACCACTGCTTACATCCGCTCTATAACTCTTACTTCCATGGACAACTACTTGCATCTTTCTCCCACTCAAATAGTCTTTCAGCCATCCCAGCAAACACCCCCCAATCCCAATACTAGACAGCATTGTGAGTAATAATCTATGATTAACATCAAAAGCTTTCTTGAAATCAAAAAATATCACATCCACTGACATACCAATATCATAGAAATGAGTCACATAGTCATAAGTAAACAACAGTTGCTCGAAAACTGATCTACCCAATCTAAAACCATACTGATGCTGTGAAATTAAGTTATTATCTTCCAAATAAGAAGTAAGTTGAGACACAATTATTCTTTCAAAAGATTTACAGCACACTGATGTCAAACTGATTGGTCTATAGTTGAGGGGATCAGAATGGATTCCACCTTTGAACAGTGGCATAACATTAGCATCTTTCCAGTCAGATGGGACTTGCATTGATAAAAGAGATTTTCTGAACAACAAGAGCAAAGGATAACTAATGGAGGGGGCACATCTCTTTAAAAATACTGAAGGTATACCATCAGGGCCACAAGAAGCAGATTTCAGCTTAGAAAGGATAATCTCAATTTTAAAAATATCAAAACTAAATATATTAAATATAAATGAATTGTCACAATGCTGAACAGGATTAGGATTCAATGAGTCAGCAGAAGAAAATACACCAGAGAATGCATCAACAAAAAGATCTGCCATGTCAGTTGTGTCAGCGCACCAGCCATTATCTCCATACAGCGGTCCAATAGTAGGACGCTGAACCTTCTTGCTACGAAGATAAGAGTGAATATACGTTTAACATCAGGATTTTCGGGAGAAACTAAAGATCTTTCATATTTAATTACAGATTGATGGACAGCATCTTTATATTGAACAGATATTGTCTAAGAAGAGACTGGTGCACACACCTTCCACCCCGAGTGCTGACAGCAGACTGGGCTGCAGCCTGCTGTTAGTGCATTGCTACCCTACTTAGCTGTTTTCTCAACAAGGCACAAAGTTGCTATGTACACAACAATTGCTTTATGGCCCTCCTAATAACATCATCTAACCCACCAAATATGACACCTGAGCCCAAATGCACACAAACCTCAGATATATTACAGAAATAACCAGAAAAACACACGATTGTAAAAAGATAAGCAGGTTGCTACTCTTGTACAGAGAAGCATCCCTGTTGGTAGCACTGATTACAAATGGCGACCAAAACAAAGATGCATATTTCTATAAATCCTTCAAATTGAGTACCTGGACAGGTACTAAACCCACTCTCACTATGGTATATTATGCCCAGGATGTCCAGAACATCCCATATGTCAGAATTACTGCTCTAGGGCAAATAACAAATAACACATTATGAGCAAGACAAAGCTTTGACCCCATAGTAAATTAGATGATGACTCTGGGACAATAACTAAGAGAATAAGGGCACAAAGTGATGAAATAGCAAGATAACCCATGCAGTAACCTCACCAAGATATCCAACCAATGCAACAAGAAAGTATATACAGACGTCAGTAGTCTATAACAAAGTGGAATGAACCATATACAATTATCATTCAGCCCCAGTCACCAGTAAGACACAACACCGTGACCCCTATAATAAATTTTGTAATGGTGACCTTTGTGTAAAGGTAAAGTAAAACAAAACATATGAAGATCCTGATTTATAGAAAATATTACAAATAAAAGACCTTGAAAAATGCCACAGATCCCCTACAAGTGCTATTTCAAAATCCATGGAACTAATGCACATAAAATAAATCCTACTTATTCAGTCAGTGGGAGGACTGACGTCATTATTTTGCAGCCATAAGTACATCAAAGCGAGGAGCAGTGCTCAACAGGCAACATCTCATGTCGCTGTCAATCACAAGTCTACTGCGTGCCTTCGTTTTCAGTGCCATCATTGATGAGAATCCAGCCTCGCAGCGATAGGTTGAGGTCCAGTATGGTCAGTGCACGCACCGAAAGAAGAGGATAGTCGTCATTCAGTGTTGCCCAAAATGTCGGAAGCTCTTGTTCAGAAAAATCGACTTTCAACTGAGTATCCTCACGAATTTGAAGAAATTCTACCTTCGCAGCAACATCAGTATCACAGATGGTACTATCCTTCACTGAGAAGGGTCTGGAGATCCACACATCAGTACAGCGGTCATCCAATCCCGGAAAGTAACTCTCAATGGCGTCATTCACCGCCAGAAGATGAGGTGAGATCTCCTCACGGAAACTGCATTCAGCTTCTGCCATAGAATCTAGGATAGTTGTCATCTGCGCGAAGAAAGTTGTGTCACTGTCCAGAGCTGAACTCTTTTCACGTAAAGTTGAATCTTACACTTGAATACTGCCAATTTGTCACGAACTGTGTGCAGCATTGCAAGGTTTCCTTGGAGTGAAATATTCAGGGAATTCACTTCAGAGAAGAAATCAGCCAAGTAGGCAACCTTTGTTATGAAACAGTCATTTAGCATCATTTCGTGAAGAAGATTTTCTTTCGAGGTACGACCTTCTTGCAACAGCATCGTTATTTCCTCTCGAAGTTGCAGCACACGATTCAGAACTTTGCCACGTGAGAGCCAACATACCTCCGTGTGAAACAGGAGAACAGAGAAGTCAGAGCCCATTTCTTAACAAAGCACTTTAAAAATCCTTGAAGTTGTTGCGCTCCCTCGGATTTGGTTCACAATCTTCACAATGTCTGTGAGCACTTCTTGAAGTCCAGGTGGGATAGTCTTCATCGCCAAAGCATAATGATGAATCATGCAATGAGTGAAGGAGACATGCGGACCGACATTCTTCATGAAGGCTTTGAACCCGGATTTGTAACCAATCATGGAAGGAGCCCCATCTGTACACAGACCGACAAGCGCTTCCCAACTCAGCCCATGTTTAATAAGGAGGAAGGCTTCTAGGATTTTGAAAATATCCTCTCCACGAGTTGTTGTGGCCACTGGCTCAGAGTACAAGTACTCATCCTTCATACCTTCCTTGTCAAGGTAGTTAACATAAACAATAAGTTGGGAACATGAGGCAACATCTGTCAACTCATTCAGTTGCAAGGAATAAACAGGACTACTCTTCACAGCACTCACCACTTACAAGAGAATATCCTCACTCATGTCCAAGATCCTACTGTTGACTATATCATTCAAAAGGGAAATTGCCCTCAACTTGTGTGCCTGCTGTTCTACAAGAATCACATTCGTTGTTTCCAGAATGCAAAGGCTTAATCAGATTTTCACCAATGGTATGAGGCTTGTTGGTCTGCGCGATTTTTAGAGCAATTCTGTATGAAGCCTCCAGCGCGCTCCTTTGTTCTGACGAGCGAACTGACCAGTGGAATCGATGCGACTGGCCTTCAGAGCAACTTCTTTTTGTTTGAAGTAGTCCAAGCTCTTGTCCACCAGTTGGCTATGGTAAGACTCAAAATGAACCTTCAGTTTGCTTGGCCTCATACTTTCATGACTCAAAACCTTGGTGCAACTGCTGCGCCTTGGGAGTCACAGCCAGGAGCGGAGCACATACAGACCCCGCCCCCGTAGCTATGATTTACATAGATTTACATAGAAAATCAGACTGATTGTGGTTGATGTTTTTAGCAGCTGGCCACTTCACATACATGAAATAATTTTTTTTCTCCCAAACCCTCCGCGACCCCTCGAGAAACCCCAAACGACCCCCGAGGGGGTCACAACCCCCGGGTTAAGAACCGCTGATCTACACTATTTGGGCGGTCACAGCCATGCACGGCATGTCTTTCTCGAGAACTTCCAACAAACCCACAAAAAAGGAGTTCTTGAAGGGGGGGCACGTGCCCCCTGTGCCCCCCCCTGGCTACGCCACTGCACTAGTGTGTTGCCCTGGGAGCTGTATTTTCTCTTTTTATATTATCCAACACATCCTCTGCGTGTATCGAAACACACGAGAAATTAATCAAGACCAGGAGAGGGTATTCGCCGGCTGCCTGGGATTGAACCCGCGACCAACGTGATGGGAGAGCCACTCCTTACCGAGTCGGCCAAAGAGGTACCCCACTGGCTAAGTGGGTTATGGGAGGCTCGTTCATCAGGCATAGTCGCCGCACTACATAGATTCTTGTTCTGAGGGAGTATTTCACGTTTCTTGTCTTTGTGGCTTTAAAACAAATGTTAATACAAACTAGTAGATAAACATTCATTTATGCATTTTAATAATAATAATAATAATAATAATAATAATAATAATAATAATAATAATAATAATAATAATAATTATTATTATTATTAATTCAGTTATTAAAAATTACACTTTTTTTTTGGGGGGGGGGCACATGACCAGGTGCCCCCCCCCCCCTGGATCCGCTATTGAAGGGGGCCAGCAGATATCTGCAAGTCTTCAACATCTGCAGGTGTCTCTCTTTCCTCCCCTAGATGTTGAGTTTCACTGCATATATATTATAATAGAGTGCTGATCTAGTATATGGTAGGCATGTACTGCAAGTCATGAAAACCAACAATACATCTTAGTAGCATTGGTCAGGGTCAGAATATTATGTTGATTTTAATTTTGAAAAAAAATATAGCATTTGAAAATTGGGTGCGTTGTCATTGCCGGCATATATGGTATAAAAAATAAGTATGCCATTCACACAGCCAATCCCTCCTACTTTGAATTGATATTTTCTCATTTAGTCTGTAATTGTATTGTAAAATTGTTTGTCAGGAAAAAAAATCAGTCATCCTTATTCTGATTTGTAATAGAACTTCATTAAATTTTCCCTGTCCATAAAGACCTAGACAATAGTAAGACAAGTAAATGAGGAAAGGAAGAAAAACTCATGGTCTGTATTCAATTAGATTTACTTACAAATTAATCCTCCATGAGGGATAACTTAACAAGATTTCTGTCAGCATTGTGTTCATCATAAATATTCACAGCTATGTACATGGGGGGAGCGCCAATCACCTTCACGAAGCATCTCCCTCTTTTTAAAATCCCCTTTACAAGCTTTTGGGAAAATAAAACATATCAAACCCTTCAGAAATATGAATAAATGAACAACCTGATCAATTAAACAGGAAATACCATTAGTGGATTTTCAAATTGTCAATGCCAGTGATTTAAAGCATGAACACTGTTATTAAATATGCTTAAGGTCTTGTAAATTTCCTTTGACTGGCTACACAATGTGTCTAGTTAAGACCAACATCCAAGAAGCAGTCATTTACTTTAATGCACATTGTCCACCATAAACTGAAAGAGAACAGCTACATGTAAACCTGACAAAGTTCATATCCCTGTAAACATGAGTTACCCATCTGGCACGGTGACCTTTAGTTACAAGTTGTGAGTGTATGAAAATTGGGATAGGTGTATGTAAACCAGTAATTACTAGAAACATGTAATCTCATAATGCAATTGAAAATCATTACCAAATCTTTATCTTGGATTCATTAACAGATGATGGTAATAAATGATGGTATACTTAAAACATATAAAAAATTTACAAGGTACTGAGTGGGCCCTAGAAGTTGATTGCCTTTCCAAAGTATGCTGCTAGGTTGGCCTCACGGTATGCCTCTGAACAGGTGGGATGAGCATGGCATACCCGAGCCACATCTTCACAGCTGGCACCATACTCCATAGCCAGCGCTGCTTCATTGATTATCTCCCCAGCTCCCGGGCCAATGATATGAGAGCCCAAAAGGCGATCTGTGTGCTTGTCAGCCAAAACCTTTACTAGGCCGTCTGTGTCATTATTGCACTTGGCTCGGGAGTTGGCGGCAAAGGGAAACTTGCCCACAGTGTATTCAACGCCCTGGAAAAGGTCATAATGATGAGCACGTTTATCATATATATAAGGGGAAAAAACTAGGTGTTTATGGATAAACAAAGATTATCAGAAACTCTCAGTGTGCATATATATGCACATGCACACAAACACTGAAACCTTACCTCTGCTTTCAGGTCTTCCTCAGTCTTGCCAACCCAGGCCACCTCTGGGTGTGTGTAGATGACAGATGGGACACAGTTGTAGTCAATGTGGACAGGGCCACCAGCAATACCCTCCACACACACAATACCCTCATCCTCAGCCTTGTGGGCAAGCATGGGGCCATGGATGCAGTCCCCAATGGCAAAGATGCTGCACAACATAAATATTATTTAGAATTTTATAACCTTTAGTGAGGATCTCAATGATCATTATATGGATGATCACCATCATCATCATCACAAGCATAAATAAACCCAGTTTTACTCAAGGAAAGTGAATAGTAAAGAAGGACTATTTTGAAAAGTATTCTATGTAAATGTTGGAGGAGACTCCTAGTGATATCTTCTAACAAGCATATCCTATATCCCAGTGATAAATATTTTTAATTAATAATGCCATTTCATTCAATTTCATGGAGTACAGGCACCTCTCAGTTTATGAGCATTGTGTTCCTGGTGAGTTCGCGAAAAGTAAATTTCGTAGAATGTAAAAAACCTTCCTACTGTAGTGTTAAGCATGTTATGCACCAACCCTAGTGCCCTACACATCATCAAACAAAATCAAAATCAGTGCTATATCTGTGTGTATGTGTGTGTGTGTGTGTGTGTGTGTGTGTGTGTATTTACCTAGTTGTGAAATAGAGGAAAAGAGCTGTACTAGGCTCGTGCTGTCCCGTCTCCATAACGCTTATTATCCAGTTTGGCTTTAAATTCATGAATCGTTTTTGCACACACAGTCTCCTCGTCAAGTCCGTTCCATGTTGTTATGCTTCTGTATGGAAAACTGTATTTCTTGATGTCTCTCCTACAGTCGCTCTTCTTCAATTTCTTACCATTGCCTCTTGTCACACTTCTGTCATGTACCACTAGGTCTTTCCTGTCCAATTTCTCCAATCCCTCTTGTATCCTGTACAATGCTATTAGGTCCTCTCTCTCTTCTTCTCTCCAGTGTTGTAAGTCCCAATTTCTCCAGTCTTTTTTCATAAGTACGTTCTCAGAGGTTCCGGTAATTTAGTCGCTGCTCTTTGTATTCTTTCCAACTTTCTAATTTCTTTCCTCAATCTAAGTGACCACACTAATGCTACATATTCCAGTCTTGGATGTACCATCGATGTTATTAGTTTCTTCACCATTTCTTCATCTAAATATGTAAATGCTGCTTTTATGTTTCTAAGAAGATTGTATGTTTCCCCAGTTATCCGGTCTATATGTTTTCCAAAGGATAACTTGTCTGTTATGATCACTCCCAGATCTTTTTCTTCATTTTTTTTCATGATTCTTTCATTACTCAGAGAGTAGTTCCCCGATATTCGTCTACTGCTCTTACCAAACTCCATCACGCTACACTTCTCTGTATTGAATATCATTTCCCATTTGAATGACCATTCACTTATTCTATCGAGATCTTGGCTCAGGGCTACACAGTCTTCTTCATTAGCCACCCTCCTCATTATTTTAGCATCATCAGCAAACATATTCATATAGCTTGTCACCCCTTCTGTCATGTCATTAATATATATTACAAACATAATCGGAACCAACACTGATCCTTGGGGGACTCCACTAGTCACTTCCATCCAGCTTGATTTATTATTCCTAATTACTGTTCTCATTTCTCTCTTTTTCAAAAAGTCCATAATCCAATCCAATATTGAACCACCCAGACCTCCAACACGATTAAGTTTCCATATTAATCACTTGTGTGGTACTTTATCAAACGCCTTCTTTAAGTCCAGATACACACAATCTGCCCAACCGTCCCTTTCCTGTATTATATCAATTACTCTTGAATAGAAGCTGATTAGATTAGTTACACAAGACCGTCCTCCTCTGAATCCGAATTGGCTATTTGTTAATATATTGTTTTCTTCTAAATACTCCACCCATCTGTTTTTTATAATTTTCTCACACATCTTTGCTACTACACTTGTTAATGACACTGGCCTATAGTTCAATGGGTCTTCCTTACTTCCTCCTTTATATATTGGGACGATATTAGCCCTCTTCCAGTCTCTCGGTACCTTCCCTTGCGCTAGTGAGACATTAATCAAGTTGCTCAACTTTTCAGCTATTTGCTGGTTACACTTTTTTAGCACCCAATTTGATATACCATCCAGTACTGCTGATTTCCTCGCATCCAATTCTTCCAATAATTTTCTAACTTCATCTGTTGATGTTTGTATTCTCTCCAGACCAACTCTATTCCCTGGCACTGCATCTACACTTTCAAACTCACTCTCCCTTGTGAACACTGTTTGGAAACAATTATTCATCACTTTTACTATTTCACTTATACTATCAAAGATTTCACCATTAACTTTAACTTTCTGAATCTCATTTCTATTTTTCAACTTTCCATTTATGAACTTATAAAACAGTTTTGGCTGGTCTTTGCAGTTATCTTTTTTTTTTTTTTTTTTTACAGCAAAGGAGACAGTTCAAGGGCACACAAAAAGCAAACATTAATAAAAAAAAGCCTGCTACTCACTGCTCCTAAAAAGAATCCAAAGAGGTGGCCGAAAGACAGGTCAGTTTCGGGAGGAGAGGTGTCCTGATACCCTCCTCTTGAAAGAGTTTAAGTCGTAGGCAGGAGGAAATACAGATGAAGGAAGTGTTCCAGAGTTTACCAGCGTGAGGGATGAAAGAGTGAAGATGCTGGTTAACTCTTGCATAAGGGGTTTGGACAGTATAGGGATGAGCATGAGTAGAAAGTCGAGTGCAGCGGGGCCGCGGGAGTGGGGGAGGCATGCAGTTAGCAAGTTCAGAAGAGCAGTCAGCGTGGAAATATCGATAGAAGATAGAGAGGCAACATTGCCTTCAAAATTCTCAAAATTCCTTTTTTGTCTCTTCTTACTTTGACATAAGCATTCCTCTTCCTTTTGTACTCATTCCATAGATCCATCCTCCTATTTTATCTCCATTTGTTTCATGCCTTCTCCTTATCCTGCTTGGCATCTACACACTTTCTATTATACCACTCTTCTCTTGATTTCTGGCCTTCTTCCATTCTTGGTACCCACTTTTCCACTCCTTCGTTGTAAATCCGTAGAAAGATAGCCCAATTTTCCTCCACATTATCAGCTTCAAAAAAAGTATCCCATTGTGCTTCCTCAAAATGTTTCCCAAGTTGTTAAAAATTTGCCTTATTAAAGTTAAACAATTCTTTCCTTTAGTCCTCATTCCTGATTATTTTACCTCCTTTTCATAATATGTACTCGATAAGTACATGATCACTCTTCCCTATAGGGCTCTTATAGTTCATCTCCTCTATGATATCTGGCTCTCTGGTGATTATCAAGTCCAATCTAGATGGCTCGTCTTCTCTGAATCTTGTATTTTCCTCTACCCACTGTGTGAGGACATTATCTATATCCAATTCCAAAACCTTGTTCCCCCATGAAGCTTCACTTCCTTCCGTTGACCAGTTTTCCCATGACACTTCCTTACAATTAAAATCTCTCATTATCAGAATCTTAACCTTCTACTCCAGCAATCTCCTTAGGCAATCTAATGTATCTTCCAGCTTCTTCTTGTACAATTCTTCTGTCCATGAATTGGTTTTTGGAGGGACACACACCACTACGATATTTCTGCATCCTCCCCTTTGCAGTCTTATTCCCACACTCAAGACCTCCGCCTCCCCTTCGCCATAGGTGACACCCTCCACTGTCCATTTTTTTTCAACAATAGCATCACTCCTCCTCCTTGTTTATTTTTTTCTATTTCTCGTCCATACATTATATTTACCATCCCCTAAGTTAAATGCATCTATATTACCAGTCAATTTGGTTTCTGTAATCCCCATAACATCTGTTTTTTCCTTACTCAGGTAATTTCCTATTTCTAACATTGACTATATTAACCCGTTCACATTAGTGTATGCCACCTTCAAGCTGTCTCCTCTTCCCTTCTGTACCACTTCCTTAGGTCCATGTCTATCACTCTCCAGAAAAACTTCTTTTTCTCCTCTTCCGACTGCTTCATTCTTTTCATTGGCTTGATTCTTCAATTCTCTTATCATGTTCCTTTCCTCCACAGTTTTGTCCTTTCTTACCCAGACTTTTTTGTAGGTCTCTATTCTTGCTAACTTCCATGATTTTCCCACCATTTCTGCAGCCGCTTGAGACCTAAATCTAATTTTTACTGGTCGTTGGGCTCCTCCTTCATACTTTCCAAGCCTGAATACTTCTTCGATCTCCCCTACCAGCTCATGACCTTCCTGAATTGCTTCATTTACTTGCTCCACTGCCTTCCTTTCTTTCTTTTCCTTTGTATGTCTGATCGGCATGTGCTCTTCATTAACCCTTTCCTTGCGTGCAGTCTGGATGCGACTATCCCCTCAGGCGCAGTCGGGGAGCCCAATGGGGGGGTTCTTTTAACCTCTGTATCTCAATAACTATTCATCACAGCTAAAAACCAAAAACACCACTGAAAAGAGGAGGTCCAGATCTATAGGAGTCAGTTATGTATGGCTCTCTTGCGAACGTATATGCACGTTCAGGGAGTGTTGAATGTTACGTCGGTGCGTGTGGGATGATCAGCCATATTGAGGTAACTGCGGACATCTCTTTTTCAGACTCTGGCAAGGGAGTATTGCCAACTGCAATATTTACAACTATTTGGTCAAAGAATCAGTCAGGTGATAGGTGAAGCTGTGCAAAAATGCCGCTATATTGGGCAAGAACATCCACCAGTTACTTGTCTGTAGATTTGCCACGCTGGGCTGATATGATTTTCCACCAAATTTAGTGAAGAACCCACTCAATTGGCAATCCTGTGTTGTGAGAATTAGTGTTGGAACACTCTCATACACGGGAGATTTGAGTGCGGCTGGAGCTCGCAGCGAGTGTTTAGCGCCACCAGCAAATACACCTAACACCCGCTGCAAGCGTTTAGCAATGAAAGGGTTAATGCCCACCACTACTACAGACTTCTTTTTTTCAACCGTGTCCCTCACTATTTCTGGTTTTCCTTTTATCACCTTGATCACTTTTTCAGTTTTAGCTTCATCCTTAGCCTTGACTTGCTCCACAATTTTCTTAAAGCTAACATTCTCCTTTTCTTGTTCCTCCTTCCAGACTTTATGCGTTTCCTTTAATTCCTTGACTTTAACCTCTGTATCCTCTGTCTTCTTCTCATTCAACATTACCTGCTTGTACAGGTCATTGTACGCATTTTTCCATACATTTTTCTCCGTCTTTAGGACGTCAACCTCTCTCTCCAACACCCCCATTCTGTCCTTCATTTTCTTTCCAAGTCAATAAGTCTCCTTCTCAACATAATGTCTCTGTACCTCTCCATGTCATCCGAGAAACCTTCAAAATCATTGTCCCTTGTCCTGGCTCCCCTGCTTACCGGTGTAAACAAACCTGGCGTTGGCGTCGTTGCTGTCGCCCCCGCCTTCTCCTCGCTCCTTATTCAGTGTTATTCACTGCTCTCAGCCTTCAATACTTTGGGACAGCATGAACTTAAATACTTAAATACTAATAACAACCTTGCGATATGGTTATTGTTTTGGTTAGCCTTGTTCGTATAATTTGTGCAGCAATAAAAAAAAATTGCAGTAACCCAGTAATCCATACAGTATATTCTACTGGTAGTATGAGGTTTATTCACACACTGCCCTTCCAAGCCTTGGTCCTGGTCATTGGCCTGGCTGTGTGCCAATAGTAAACATCAACAAATCTAAAGAATGACCACTTCTTTTTAGAACACTGATCAGCTCTAGATCACAGATCAGGATCTGATCTGGATTAGCTCTATGGAAATAGAAGGCCTCAAGCAGATCAGCAAATCAAAATAATGACAATGGCAGGGCAGGTCTTGTGGAAAACGCTGCTGGCTGCATTTCTCCATCAGTTCTGTTACTCATTACCACTATTCTATAACTTTAGTGTTTACAAACACATTACTGCAGCTTAATCTTAGCTTATCTGCTCCTTGCACATTAGGCACATTATGGGAGGCAGTTTTGGGTGAATATGATAAGCTGCTAAGTGTTTAAGCTAACCGAGCGACAGCTGGACTGTGGCATTCGTCTGCTACAACCAGAGGGGCAACAATGCATGGGAGTGTGCACACGTGTGTTTGTGGGCATGTATGTGCACTGTACTCATGTGTATTTACCTAGTTGTGACATACGGGAAAAGAGCTATGCTCGCGCTGTCCCATCTCCATATCCTCTCTTATCCAACTTCTCCTTAAAATCATGAATGTTTCTTGCACAAACCACTTCCTCCTCCAGTCTATTCCATAGCTCAATGCTTCTGTTTGGGAAGCTAAACTTTTTCACATCTTGCCTGCATGTGGTCGCCCTCAATTTCTTTCTATGTCCTCTTGTTTCTCTCTCGTTCCACACACACAGGTCCTCTCTGTCCAGATTCTCCACCCCGCTCGCCACCCTGTACACCGCTATCAGGTCTCCTCTCTCTCTTCTTCTCTCCAGGGTTGTGAGCCCCATGCTATTGAGTCTCTCCTCATACGTCCGATCACCAAGTTCCGGTACCATTTTAGTTGCCACTCTCTGCACTCTTTACAGCTTTCTTATGTTCTTCTTTTCGTGAGGAGACCAGACCACTGATGCATACTCCAACCTTGGCCTTATCATTGCAACTATTATTTTCTTCATCATCTCCATGTCCAAATACACAAATGCCGTCCTTCTGTTCCTCGGCAAATTTATCCTGTTGATGTGTTTGTCCGGTGACATGTTCTCTGAGACAGTCACTCCCAAATCTTTTTCTTCCATTCCTCTGCATATTATCTCACTTCCCATCTTATAATCGTATTCACATCTTCTACCGCTCATACCAAACTATTTTTTTACATTTCCCAAGGTTGAACTCCATCTGTCATGTACCACTCCACTCCCATATTTTGTCCAGGTCCCTCTGCAATGCCTCATAGTCCTTCACATCATTCACTCGCCTCAATAGCTTTGCATCATCTGCAAACAAACTCACATAGCTGGTCACTCCGTTCACCATATCATTTATATAAACAGCAAACATTATTGGCGCCAGCACCGAACCTTGTGGGACCCCACTCCTCACAGGACATCAGTTGGAAACCCTGTCCCTAATTACTGTCCTCATTTCCCTGTTAGTTAGGAAGTCCTCCAGCCACTTAATCAGTCCATCACCCACTCCACCCCTATTTTCAATTTTCCAAATTAGTCTTCTGTGCAGTACTTTTGTCAAATGCCTTTTTCAAATCCAGGTACACTCCATCCCCCCAGCCTTCTCTCTCTTGTAATAAATCTGTCACCCCTGAGTAATAACATAAGTTGGTGACACAAGATCTCCCTCTCCTGAATCCAAACTGACAATCCGAGATAATTTTCTCACTTTCTAAAAAATCCGACAACCTGTTTTTAACCAGCCTCTCGCATATCTTTGCAACCACACTAAGGAGTGATACCAGTCTGTAATTTAATGGGTCCTGTCTCTTTCCTCCCTTAAAAATTGGTACTATGATTGCTCTCTTCCAATCTTGTGGTACCTTTCCTTCACTCAGGGAGGCATTCATTATGGAGTGCAGTTTCTCTGCAAGTTGCTCACTACACTCTCTCTAGATCCACCCTGATACTCCATCCGGCCCCATCACTTTTCTTACATCCAGCTTGTTCAAGCTTTCTTTGACCTCCTGCACCATTAACTGTATCTCCTGCATAACCCTTCCTCTTTCCTGGCCCGGTGGTTGTACGAATTCGTTTTCTTTTATGACAACTCTATGAAAGGTGTTGTTCATCACTTCTGCCATCTCTGCTGGGTCCTCATATGTAATTCTATCCATTTTCAGTTTATCAATTGTTTCTCTATTCTTTAATTTACTGTTCACATGTCTATAGAATAGTTTAGGTTGATCTTTGCACTTGTCTATTATATCTTTTTCATATTTCCTTTTTCTTCTCTTCTAATTTTTGTATATTCATTCCTTGCTTGTTTGAAATTGTTCCACGAGTTGATTCTTCTTCGTCTCCTCCATCCCTTCCAGGCTTCCTCCTTTCTCTTTCTAGCTGCCTCGCATCTTTTGTTAAACTATTCCTTTTTATCAACATCCTTTTTGGTTACCTTTGGGACATATCTATTCTCAGCTTCTTTGTATAGCTTTAAAAACTCCTCCCACTTGTCTTGTGTACTCTTGGCTTTGTACAGCCCACTCCAATTTGCATTTTCAAAAAAAGTTCTCATATTAACAAAGTCTGCCTTAGAGTAGTTACTTCTCCCAATTTTGTGATCCTCTTTTTGGTCAATCATTCTCTTTTCTTTTATTTCAAATTCCACAACCGCATGGTCACTCTTTGCTATTGGACAATCTATTTTAATATTTTCTATTACTTCCGGTTCCTTGCTAAAAACCAGGTCAAGTCCTGTAGCCTCGCCTTCTTTCCCGAATCTAGTATGTTCTTTAATCCATTGAGTCAGTACATATGTTCCATTGCCAATTGCAGGAGTCTTCCTTCCCACAACTCTTCTGTTCCCTGCGTCTGCCAATCCTCCCATTCTACCTCTTTGCAATTAAAATCACCCATTAAAATTATTCTCTCACCCTCTCTCAACATTCCATCCAGGCAACTCACCATGTCTTGTATCATTTGTTCATATTCTTGGACCTTCCATGCATTGGTTCTTGGTGGCACATACCCTACTACATACTGCCTTCTACTTCCTTCAGCACCCACAATTTTCACTTTCAGTACCTCTGCCAAGCCTTCACCTTCAATCACCTCCTCCACCCTAATGCCTTTCCTTACCATCGACATCACACCTCCTCCCTGTTTTCTCTTTCTGTCTCTCCTCCATATATTGTATGCACCTTCTCCAATCCCTACCACCTCAATTGAGTCACACAACTTGGTTTCCGTCAGCCCCACAATATCAGGTTCTCTGTCTCTCAAATAGTCGTTAAACTCTATCCGAGATGACACTATTCCATTAATATTCGTATAAGACACTTTCCATCCTTCCTTCTTTTCTGTTAGATTTTTTCTTTCCTTCCTCTCGTCACCATGAACCACTTCCTCACTTTCATATCCATTACTCTCCAAAAAAACTCCTTCTTTTCTTCTTCCGATCTCTTCTCATTTAAATCACGAACCTCACCTCTGAGTTCATTCAACTTGTCTCTTTCTTGTTCATTCAGATCTTTCCTCAGCCACATCATTTGGTGTCTTCTTCTCCCGCTAGCTTCCAAGCTCCTGCCAGGGCCTCTTCTGTGTGTGTGTGTGTGTGTGTGTGTGTGTGTGTGTGTGTGTGTGTGTGTGTGTGTAATTCACCTCTTGGTCTGCTGCGGGTCTCTCTTGAGACAGCCAGCTGTTCCCCTACAGAAGAGCACAGAGCTCATAGTACCGATCTTTGGGTAGGACTGAGACCACTCACACACAACACACTGTGACAACGAGGTCACAACTCCTTACCTGACGTCGTGTACCTACTCATTGCTAGGTGAACAGGGACTACACGTGAAAGAAGATAAACCCAATTTATCTTCACCCAGCCAGGGAATCGAACCCCGGTCCTTCTGGTTCTGAGGCAGATGCTCTATCCACTGAGCTACCAGGCCGTGTGTGTGTGTGTGTGTGTGTGTGTACAAGTATTTACGTACTTGTAGTATACAGGTCCTAAGCTCAAGCTCGGATAGTCCTGTCATCCAATCTATATTTGTCCAACCTTTCTTTCATTTTAAGGACCCTACCTGCTTCAACAATGTTTTTGTTTAGTCCATTACATGTATCTACACTCCTGTATGGAAAACTGTACTCCTTTGTCTTTCAAACAAGTCACTTTTCTCATTTTCTTGCCGTGTTCTCTAAGTTGCCTCCTCCCTTATATCTCAATTAAATCATTTCTATCCAATACGTCCATTCCACTTATATTCCTGTACAACGCTATTAGGTCTCCTCTTTCTCTTTTTTCTTCAAGTGGTGGTAGATCCAGCTCCTCCAATCTACTCTCATATGACAGACGTGATAGTTCTGGTACCATCTTGGTTGCAATTCTTTGAATCCTTTTGAGTTTCCTTATATCCTTTTTCTCGTGTGGTGACCAAACAACTGCTGCAGACTCTAACTTTAGTCTAATCAATGTTGTTAATATTTTCTTCATGTCCCCATCTACTAAGTATTTCAGAGGCCGTGAGGCACCGTTTTTCGGAAATATCTTCTAAATAAACTGTTGCATCAGTATGGTATTTTGGCACAGCTTTGTTGACACCCTGCCCTAATTTTTGGCAAAATAGTGCACTGCCAAATCTGGTCACACAGCACAGCTGAGCTCAGTTCTTCCCGCGCGCCACTTGAACAACAATACAGTACCCACGCTGCCACACTACTCAACAATAGGGGTCGGCAGGTACCGGCACCAGTACCGCTACTAACGGTACCAGCTATACGGTACGGTAATGGTACCAGACTGCTTGGTACCGATGCCAATACTAACCAGTCGCTCATGGTGTCTCTCATTTTTTCCTCACACGAGTGAGGCTGAGACCAAGTGCCTGAGTGGATATCTTAGTGATATGGATACTCTCTCTCTCTCTCTCTCTCTCTCTCTCTCTCTCTCTCTCTCTCTCAACTGAATGAAGTGAATATTTATTTTTCGATAGAAACCTACCTCGTTTGATTTACATTGTTTTTGATTTATGCGACTTTTTCAAGGACACAATACTCGCGTAAATCGAGAGTTACCTGTACTATATTTGGAATAAATAATGCCTCACAATGACTTTTGCAATGAGGTGGCAAGGGTAAAGTGATGGCAGTGAGGTGTTGAAGGCAGAGGTGCTAGTAAACAGCAAAGTATGAGGCACACCCTGTTCCTTCCACAGTGCCCTTCCATATGTTATTATGTTTACTTGAATATTTTCATTGCTTGTTTCTGCATTTTTTGTTTTGTTTTGTCCGACTGAATGGAGTTGGCATGGTTCGGTGGTGGTGGTGAAGTGGTGAGGGTGGCAGAGCTTGTAAACAAAGTATGAGGCATGCCATGCACCTCCACAGTGCCCTTCTACATGCTATTGTGTTTATTCTACATTTTCATTGCTTCTTTTTTTTTCTACTTTATCTGATTGAGTCAAGTGTCGGCGTGGTGTGGTGGTGGTAGTGAGGCGTAAGGGAAGAGGCACTTGTAAACAAAGAAAAGTATGTGGAGCGCCATGCACTTTCCAAAGTGCCCTTCCACAGGTTAGTGTTATTCTACATTTTCATTGATTGTTTCTGTTCTTATGTCTTGTTTCTTTCCTTCTGACTGACTGGAATCTTGGATTGGGTGCAGAATTGAATAATTCAGTGGAACACTTGAATTTTTTGATAATTTTCAATTTTTTTCAGGCATGATGGACGTGTAGTAAAGGGCGGGTGTCACGCATTCAACTTACACAACAGATTTAGGGAATTACTTGCCTCCACCTCTGTAATATGAGTTTGCTCAAGCAATTTGAGTTCATGGGTGATCTTCAGATCCTCATGTAGTAGGTGTTTTGCATAGTGTAAAGACACGTAGTGGGCGTGCCTGCTGTACTAATTTTTTTTAAAAGATCAATTGCTTTATATTGTATGTATCATATACAATACACACACATTCACTGAGTAGGTTTATATAATCTAAAAAAATTCATATACTACATCAAAGCCTGTCAAACTGTTTGGGACTGCCATTCAAGTGTTTATGTGGGTATGCCTTACAGGTGTATATTAGTGTATGCATCATGGTTTGTGAATGAGAAATGTCCTTGGATGTAGAGTATTGGAACTGGTAAAGTGTTGAACACTGAGAAGATTTAGCATGTGATGAAAATAAACAACCCCCCAAAAATATATATAAAAAAAGTTAATTAATGACAAGTTATATTAAGTGGACAAAGGTTTACAAAGCATTAAAAATTAAAATATTTACCACCTAAAATATTTATAATTCCAAAAAGCAAAAAACTCTCAGATCAAGGTATTTAAGACCCACTACAAGCTGGACATACTTACCTAGGAATTACTGTCTGAAACCGCGAGTTGACGGGGATCCTGCCCTTAGCATCCTTCTCAATGCCCAGCTCCTCCAGGCCGAGGTTATTTGTGTAGGGCCGGCGGCCGACAGATACAAGCAAAGTGTCACACTCTAGCTCTTCTTTCTGTGATGGAAACAAAGTCATGGTATTTGAAGAATTAACCATAGCTGGGCACGATAACAAAAAACCTTATTCCCGATAACCGATAACTGATAATGGAAAACCTTATCGGTGATAACCGATATTCGTTAACTGAAGACACAAATATAGGTGATAACTGATAACCGATACCCAATATAAATTCACAATTCCGATACTAGCTAGCGATAAGTCCGATAAGCGAAAATGATACAATATTGATATTTTAAATAAAAAAACAGATGAATTCAAATTTTCATTATCTGTATTTTAAGAAACTTACAAAACCTGAAAACCACACGTTGACACGTACATATGGACGGTAATACTAGAAACGCCTGAACCGGTGTTGTGTTATTTGACATCTCCACCGTCAAAAGGTGGCGCTTTTGTTTACAAACACTGGTCTCTTGTGAACTGCGCATGCTCAGACCAGCAAGCGTAGACCTGTACAGTCTCACAAAGCTTTTTAACCATAATTAAGAGTTGCTGGAAGGCTGAATCTGACATACAGTACCACTACCACCATCCTCGCTGTTTCTAAAACGACACTCTGTACGAGTTGTATTTACATGTACAGAGTGTCGTTCTAGAAACAGCGAGGATGGTGGTACTGTATGTATGATTCAGCCTTCCAGCAACTCTTAATGTGTTAAAAGGCTTTGTGAGGCTGTACAGGTCTACGCTTACTGGTCTGAAGATGCACAGTTCACGGACCAGTATTTATAAACAAAAGCGCCAGCTTTTGACGATGGGACACCAAATAACACAACACCGGGTGCCTTCAATACCATGGCATGCTCACAAACGAATATGGAATATCAAATTTGAGGCAGTGAATAATAATTTTTGGGGCAAAGTTAAATGATTTTTCTTTGATATATTGATTTTTGAGTATAACATAAAAAAATAACCTGTGTTTAATGTTAATGATCTAAGTATGAAATCTCTTCACCGAAGATATTTCATACCCCAAGGTTTTTTCATACAACACCGGGCGCCCGGGCCATGCATGCGTAGTAGGGAGACTTTTTTTTTGAGAGGAGGAAAAAAGTAGCGATTATCGCTAGTTTGGTTACAAAAGTAACGAAGATACTGATACATATTTAAATAAGTAGCGGATGGCCGATAACCCGGATTTGTTATCAGCGATAAAGTATCGCGATAACTTATCACGATAACGCCCAGCTATGGAATTAACCCTGTGCCGACACCTACGTTGGCAGCATGGAGCCTCAGTATGATGTATAGTGAGGCCTATGTTGGTGTCATGAAGCTTATTAGCCTCCTAGACTACCCTTAAAGCAATAGGCTTTCTAAAATGCATGTGAATTTGTTTTATAATGTACATAGCATGTAAAATTATTATTACTATTATTATAGTTTTTATTACTATTACATTATGAAAAATGAAAATATTTCCAAGGAAAACTGACTTTGTGTACCTATTTCAGCATTATATCCAAGATTATGTGATAAGACAATCTGAATTCCCTAGTGGCAGCTCAGTGATGATAGTAGTGCCTAATGGCTTAGTTGCATCTCTCTCTCTTTCATCTTAAAATTCACCCGTTTACGATATGCAACACACATGACACTCACCACTGAGCCATTGAACCGACAACAAGCACTGCCCTGTGCTCCAACCACCCAGACCAGGACCAAGGATTGTTTACCGGTTTTGGTTTGGTTTAAACAGGGACCTGAGCCATAAGCCTAAGTCACGGTGACCTTCCCACCTGCTAACAGCCACTCATGACCTCAAAATGCTGTGATTCACACCCACTGCTTCCCAACCACAAAGGTGGCAGAGTAGTTGTGCGACTGAGCAGCTACTGGCAGTCGTTTAGTGTCCTTGCAGTGGGTGGCCGGATGGCGACAATGGTGAGATTCACACCTTGACCTCACACCTGTAGTCAGGCCAAGACGCCCCCAATACACCTACCGGTGATTGACAGGCAAGGACCAGTACCACGTCCAGTTGCAATGAGGACAGCGATCTCCTGTAATGACCTGCTGCTGACGTGCTCTGCACTGTCATACACTAGGAGAATTTTCTGTTCATACATTATTATCAGTTGTTACAGTAATAGTATCATCCAGTTATATTAAACATTTCTCTTTCTTATTTTGTAAATCATTTGTGAAAAATAATTACTTATAAAGAAAATGAAAGTATTCTGTGCTTCACTGCAGCAGGTGACAGATGGTTGCAACACCCACTCATCTGCCACAGACATGCAAAAAATGCACCAAGCAACTAGGTTTAACCTGTATGTTAGTATGTATGTTACATTATATTTGCTCTAAAGCATTTCCTTCAACCTGGGCAGAGCACAAGATGAAATTGTCCTTTTTGAAATGGATAAAATCCATTAGTTCCACAGACTCTCATTGTTTTTGCTGTACACATCACGTCCTGCAGTACTTTAATTTTGTAAGGCAGAGGTGCTCCATATGCATTTGGCTGTGTGCTTGACCTGTGGAGCAGGTTGAGTCGGGATGGAGCTTGGATGGGCTGAGGGGCGTGGGACATTACTGCTCAGGAACGTACCTCATTTCCGGTCAAGGGTGGTTTGACCTACCACTGGTCGCCGCACAGCTCGCCGAGTGGTGGAAGGCTGGACGTCGACTATGGCCAATGACAGATGCAAAATGGATGGCAAACATCAGCGACCCCCTACTACCTGATGGCAACCAGATGGCGTCAGCTTGCCATCCGGTCGCGATTCACCAGTTAATAGTCATATGTCGGCCACTGGTGGCAGTCTGCTTGCCATACAGATGCAGTCCATTTGGCCACTGGACAGCAAACTTTTTATGACTGGACAGAGACCAGAGAGGTCAGCTGGAAGTTTTGGTGCAGCACCTAACCCCTCCAGCTGGCCTTTACGGTCGTGCGGCAGACGGAGATACAAGACGATCGCACGCACGACCATAAGCAACTTTCCGCAACCTGCAGGTTGCGGGTGGTCGTCATTAGGTAGTAAAGTCAGTGTGACTAGGGCCATAGTGATGGTGTCTTGTCTCCAATGAAGGGTGAGCTGACCCAGACCACGACCAAGGATTGTTTACCTACAGTGCCCTCTCGAGTTTCACGCTTGCTTTGTTCCGCAGGTATAGACCTAAACTCGTGGATCGTGAAACTTGGGGTATTGAAAACACTGAAAAACTGCTTATTGGTTCCGGCCCATGGAGAAGCCGACTTTTTCCTACTTTACTCCCTTGTTATCTCAAAATACGTCCCGCGTTAAAAGGAAGAAAATGTGAAGAGAGAACGGGTCATTTTGAAGTCACAGCTGAAGGCGGTTGGCTGCCTTACGACTGGTTGACAGTTCAGAATACACGCTTGTGATTGGCCGAGTCCAATGATGTCATCGACGATGCTCATCCAATGAGCGGCCTCTAGCTATGACGAAACAAAAGCTTTGTGAATCTTAAGCTTGTGATTGGCTGAGTCCGATGACGTCATCAATGATGCTCATCCAATGAGCGGCCTCTAGCTATGACGAAACAAAAGCTTTGTGAATCTTAAGTTAACCCTTCCACTCCGGGTGTCCTCTTGGAAGGACGCACGTAAAATTTGGCAAAAATCTGGGTGTCCTCTCAGAAGGCATGTGCATATTTCTACCATTTGAAATGCACGCGTAGGCTTAGTTTGGTATCAGCCCAAGCCCAGCATCCTGGAGCATGTGTAGGCATCACCAGTCAGTTGGTCACTAGCCGCAGTGATAGAAGGATGTGATTTTTCACTTTCCAATGTGTCCGAACGTGTGCCCAGGTGGCATTATGTGTGACACCCTGCTAATTCTACTTTCATGCCTTCCAAGACTTCTAAATAACCAACCCCAAAGTGTAAAACAAACTGTACGACCTAGGCAATTTATGCGTAATTGAAAGTGACATGATCTATTCTCAGTAAAATATATAATAAATAATCAAATATATTTAAATATTTACTCTCACCAAGACTTACCAACACAATGGGCTGTAGCTGTCTAGGACACAGGGGAGAAAGAAACAGTGGAACACCTAATTGTAGAATGTAGCAACTATGAGAGGCAGAGAGAGGAGTTAGTACCAGAAGTGATGGTGATGAGCCGATGAAAAGCGATAAAGGTCAAAAGAAGAAGAAGGTTTGTTTTGGTTTGGAATGCCAAGTTGTATAAATCTATCTCCAAGGTATAAATACATAATGAACAAGTAAAGTCTGTGTTCGTGATTTATTAATTGCTTTAGTGTATCAAGTGCCTGAAATTGATAGTATACAAGTTTTTGAAGACCGAAAAAAACAACGAACAACAGGTCGTAAATTCAGGCTGCTATGCAACCGAAGTTTCATAATTTAATTTATCATAATACCGCAACTCTGTCAAATATTATTGAAAATATTCTTAATATTCATAACTTTGTTTTGAATTACATTGGGATGAGCAAAATATTTCTTTTATAGTAGACGCACTTTTCTGTACCAAATTATGCTTTCCAGATAATCTGGCATTTTTTTTCGAGGAACGGAACTGCTCTAATTGAAACATTAGTTCGTAGCTTTTACCGCGGGCCATTAGCGCACATCTCTGTGAATCTCGCCCCAGTACCTGTAAACATGGTCACCCAACCGCTAGTTGCCGATAATTTTGTACAGAGATTCAAAGTCGGCTGCATTTCACGGGAAACTCATTGAAATTCTAGTCAAACTCAATCACCAGCGTGTCGGTTATTTTCTTGTGAGGTCGATAAGTTGTGGTCACTAGAAGAAGAAGAGCGTATCAGCTGATAGGTTTAGTAGCCATCCGCGTGTTTATTCCAGTTCCACAATGAGTTCCACGAAGCTAGATAAGCTTGGAGTAGGACTAACCAGGTTGAGCAGGTCTTGGACTTGAGTCTTGTCCAAGCGTAGCCACTGCATTATCATGCCTGGGTCCTCACTGCTAAGATCTTGTGGCATTTAATTAACGGTAGCAAGCTACAGTATCCTCTCGAGTTTCGCGCTTGCTTCGTTCCGAAGGTATAGCGCTAAACTTGAGGATCACAAAACTCGAGGTATTGAAATACATGAAAAAGCGCTTATTGGGTCTGCCCTGTGGAAAAAAATGACTTTTTTTCGACTTGACTCCCTTGTTGTCACAATTTTTTTCGACTTTACTCTCTCGTTATCTCAGAATATGTACCTTGGTAATAGGCAGAAAATGGGAAGTGAGAACAGGTCGTTCTGAAGCCGCAGTTGAAGGTGGCTGCCTTACAATTGGCTGGCAGTTCTGAATACACGCTTGTGATCCACATGGTGTCGGCTGCTAAAGTAAGGGTGGTTGCTCGCGGTCACCCGTGGTACAGTTGGACAAACTTATAGCTTCTGGTAGTTTTCTGTGTGTTATGGTATAATCTGCTAACTCTTTCTGTTATATATCATCAAATCACTAACATCACGACTGACTTGTCAATGCCTATTGAACGTAAACTGCCGCCGCAATCGCAAAATAGCTCGCAGAGAGGTTCAACTTGCTTACTGCTTCCATATTTCCCTCACCGCTCACAAAGACCACAAGTGGACAAAAAAGGACAAATCCAGGCAAATTAACACTTTTAATGCTGTGTATTCCCACAGCGCGCATGCATGGTGGACAGCTGAATGACTAATTTTAGCAGGAAGATATTTTTTGCAACACCGGCCACTGTATAGTGGACCTTCTTCTTCTTTTGACCTGTAATGCTCTGCTCTAATTATTCATGTATCACTCGGAACTGCTGTAATACAGTAAAACCCCGATTATCCGAAAGCGGATTATCCGAAAAACCGGATTATCCGAAATTGATCTGGATAATGCAATTAATTTTTTTTTCTATACTAAAACGTTATAAAACATCAAAAATAAATAAAAGTAACTACATATGTACTATATTAACACATTTAAAATTGATAAGAACAGTTAAAATGAATATGCTTTCTAATACGTATTGCCGAAATAGCTCAAGGTCACACTTGCAAGCTTGCACAACCATTCACAATCGCACTCTGCAACATTCACAATTCAGATCTGCAACGCTCACAAGTATCAACATACACTGGTCCAGACAAGGAGACACACAGACAAACATACAATAAAACATTTACATCACATGTTTTAAGTGTACTACTTTGTTTAGCGTAGCGTGTGTTTGTTTGGTTTCATTGTTTATATCGTCAGTCGGCGGCAGTCGCGTCACACACTTCACACTGGGCAGTCGCATCGCGTTCTACCTGTGCTTCGAAAATAAGAACCAAGGTGCAAGATCAAAGTGATATTCATCCAAACGAGAAAGCAAGACACAATGCCGACGATCAAACTGGCGGCGATCAAAATGGCGGCCAGAAATCCGGATTATCCGAAAAATCAGCTTATCCGAAAGAGGCTTCCCCCCTTCCATTTCGGATAATCGGGGTTTTACTGTACATCAAATTACATTTTTCTCATTGACGACATACTATTAGATTTATATTTTCGGTTTTTATTATAATGTTAATATTAACTCACGAAGGAAAAATATCCGCCATTTAGTCCTTCGCACTTTAAGGGTTAATCAATTAGTAAGCAAAGCAGCTCTGCCAGTCCATTTTACGAGTCTCTTGGTGGGCCATCTTCCACTGCTCCTCACTCCTCAGCCACTGCCGTCGTCTGTTTGTTTACATGCAGCCGTTCGGTACCCATGTACAGGAAATCCCCTATATACGAAAGGGTTAGGGACTGAAAAAACCTTTCATTTATCGATTTTTCGTATATCGAAGCCATTTCCCCCATAGGATTGTTAATAAATAGGGGGGTTAGGGACCAGCGCCAGAAAAAAAAAAAAAAAAAGAAAAAAAAGTTAAATATAACTATGCTTAAAAGCAATTTACAAAACAAAAAACAATGAAACGCAAGGCTCATAAATAATTAAAAACAATTACCATTTCCTGTTCCTTTACTGTTATAGAAATGCATTACATATGTTAGGACAATCCCCTCTAACTCGTCACTACAACTCATCACTTAACATTGCCAATGTTTACTTCCCAAGCTGTGAAAGGCCAGTTTCGACTCGTGCCCAAACACGTGCCAAACAGTACACCACCAACCACTCAAGCCCCCCCAACCCTCCATCACCCTCACGTTTCCTCACGCTGGCTGGGATGTGTTTCGGATTCGAGTCGAAGCAAGGGGTTCACAAACTGGCAACGCTAAGTGATGAGCGTTGAAGTGGAGGGGACTGGACATGGACACTTGCTGCCTAATCACTGCGAGTGTGCGTGAGGCTGTTGACGGCGCGCGGCGACCGATATAGACATCGGGTATGAAACAGTGGGCGCGGAAACTGTCGTACTTTTCGTATATGCGAAGCATGTCTTTCGTGAACCGAAAATTGTCCTATATTTTTCACTTTCGTATATCCGAATTTTCGTACATCGAGCTTTCGTATATCGGGGATTTCCTGTACCCACGCTCGTACTCACAACCATTTTCCATTCATAAGGACAACCAACAACTCACTCCTGGTTGGGCATACAGGCAACTGCAGTTGCCCATAGCCCCAATGGTTGGACACTGCCTTTTAAGGCAGCACGCATGACGCCGACGGTAAGTAGACGTGACCCGAACATGTCAAAGGAGCGCGAAAGTCGTGGCGGTAATGCGTGAAAGTCATGATGGTAAGAATTTAGGACTAAGCGCTAAACTCGAGGATCGCGAAACTCAGATAGCGCGAAACTCGAGAGGGTACTGTATAACACACTCTCCCTTTGTCTCCGAGCTAACCACTCACGAACCAACAAGTGCTTTCTTTTCATTTATTTCTTTTTCTTCAACAAACACCACAAAGCAAACTCTGCAATGTCTGGATCCATTGTTTGTTTTGCTTTTCGGCTGATATATCCCAGAATGTAACAGTCCTCTATGTGACCAAACTTGAGGATAAATTCAAGGCAGAAAATTGTCGGGAGATAATTTCGGTGATTCGGTGAGAAATACCCGAGAAACTAGCTTGTGTGACTGCGCCTTTAAGCTGCTCGTGTCACACTGGGTCTTTTTTCTCCAACCGCGTTGGCTATAGGGGCGACCGGCAACTCCAACTTTTCCGGGCGTGCCTCACACATGTCCAAGGTCAGTTGTCCGTATTCACAACGTAAACAAAGCAGTCGCCCAGTATCGATTAAATAGTGAACAAAGCAGCTCTGCCAGTCTACTTACAAGTTTCTTGCTTGGCCATTTTCCACTGTTCCTCACTCCTCAGCCACTGCCGTTGTCTGTTTGTTTACATACAGCCGCGTGGTTGCTCATACCCCCAACCGCTTTCCATCCATACAGACAACCGACAATTCGCTCCCGGTTGGGCGCACGGGCAACCGCGGTTGCCAGTAGCCCCATCGGTTGGAGGAAAACGGCCAGTGTGACACCGCCTTAAGGAATCGCGCGTGACGCCGATGGTAGGTAGATGTGATCCGTACATGTCAAAGCAACGTGAAACTTGGGGCGATAATGCGCGAAAGTCAGGATGGTAAGAATTTAGGACTGAGCGCGAAACACAAGGATCACGAAACTCGGATAGCGCGAAACTCGGGAGGGTACTGCATTTTGGTTTGGTTTAAACAGGGACCTGAGCCATAGTGATGGTATCCTGTCTCCAATAAAGGGTGAATTGATAATAGTGATGTAGGCGGGAGACCGGGATGAGTAATGGGAGACATTGGACTGTAGAAAAAGTAAGTACAAGGTACTGAACAGTTTTTCTGGTGTGGCTCATGGAGGAAGAAATGCACTGCCCGAATTCAGTGAGTGAAGATGAGGAGTATGAAGGTTTAAGTCTTGGAGGCTTTACCCCAGAGGAAGTGAAGTTCCACAGACTCTTATGGAACTGAGAAGGCTGGAGGAGAAGGTGGAACGATCCAGGTATGAGATAAAAGCAATGAGAGAACAGCTGTCAAAGTTAAAAACTATGGTAGAAACACTTAGGAATTAAGTTAGGGTTAAAAATCAGGAAAACA
>NW_026111079.1:0-39765 GCF_024679095.1 Eriocheir sinensis | reverse complement strand
CTTTCAATCCTCCTTTATTTTCCAGCTTCCATAGTAATCTTGTGTGTGGAACTTTATCAAAAACCTTCTTCAGGTCCAAGTACACGCAATCTACCCATCCGTCCCTCTCATGTATTAAGTCTGTCACTCTTGAATAAAAGCTCAGTAAGTTTGTTACACATGAGCGCCCTTTTCTAGACCCATGCTGTTTTTCTGTAATTAAATTTTTTTCTTCTAGAAATTTCTTCCATTGTTTCTTTCTCGGTCTCTCGCATATTTTACAAACCACGCTGGTCAATGATACTGGTCTGTAGTTCAGGGGTTCTTCCTTTTTTCCGCTTTTATATATAGGGACCACTTCAGCCCTCCGCTATTCCTTCGGTAGTTTACCAGTTCCTATTGAGCATTTTATGATATCATAATTATATCGGTCCAACCAGCTTATTTCTGCATTCTTTCAATATAAAACCTGTGACTCCATCCGGTCCTACTGCTTTCCTCTCTTCCAGCTCCTCCATTATTTTATACATCTCCTCTTTAGTTACTATAACTTCATCCATATAAACATTTATTTTGTCATCTTGTGGTTCATTGAATTGTGACTCTTTTGTAAAAACTTGCTGGAAGGTCTTGATTAACAGCTCAGTCATGTCTTTAGGATCTTCAATTATCTTATTCTATTTTTTCCCTTGGTTTGATTTTTCCATTTATGAATCTATAAAACAGTTTAGGTTCTTCCTTGCACTTTTCGACAATATCCTTTTCGTATCCTTTCTCTTCTTCTCTCCTTATTTTCACGTATTCATTTCTTGATATCTTAAAATCTTCTTTATTCCGTTGATTCTTATTTCTTTTCAATCTCCTCCACGCTTTGTCTCTTTTTTTCCTTTGCAACTGCACATTTTGCATTAAACCAATCCTTTTTTTTCTTTTTCTTTGGGTTTATACAATGGTACATATTTCATATCTCTTGTTTCATACTCCTCCATAAAAATATCATACTTTTCCTGTACCTCGCTTTTTCTCCTCAACTTTTCCCAGTCTAGCTCACCATAGTATTTCTTAAGATTTTCCGTGTCCGCCTTCCTATAGTTTCGCCTGTTTCTTTTATGTGATTCGTCCCCCTCAGTCCCTTCCTCCTCTGTTTCCATCTCTATTATCACGTGATCACTCTTTCCCGGGGGGCACCCATACCTTAACTCATTTACCACATTACATTCCCTTTGTTAGCACCAGATCCAGTCTCGCCGGTTCATCGTCATTTCTGTATCTTGTGTTTTCCGTCACCCACTGCATTATCAAATTCTCCATAGTCAATCTTAAAAATCTTTCCCCATGCCGTTTCACTACCTTCACTCTCAAATATATCCCAATACACCTCCTTAGTATAGTTGAAGTCTCCAACTAACAAGACTTTTGTTTGCTTTGAGTAATTTAATCAAACTCTGAATGGTATCTTCAATCATGGTCTCATAATCTTTACTCCATGAGTTTGTTCTTGGTGGTACATAGGTTGCTATTATGGTCATCATTTCTCTGTTTTTGTCCTCCAGATTAGCAGTCACTATTTCCGCCTTTCCTTCTCCATATACTACTTATTTCACTAATACCTCCTTTCTCGTCATTATCATCACTCCTCCACCACCTTTACCCTTTCTATCCTTCCTCCATACATTGTAATTATTATCAAACACTATTTGAATGACCTCATTCAGCTTTGTTTCCGTTAAGCATACAGTCTTGGGGTCTTTCTCCTTTAAGTAGTACGTATTGTAGTTCCAGTTTTCTAGTTAACACTCACTATTTCCCGTCTACATTTGTATACATCACACTTAATCCCCTATTTGTTTCAATCTTGTCAAGCTTCTGTTCTCTTTTCAGCTTTTCCTTACATACCATTTCTTTACTCGATCTCCCAGAACTCTTGAGAAAAAAAAAAAAAAAAAAAAAAAATCCTCATCTGAATACTTTCATTATTTCTCTCTTTTGCCTCTGCTTGTAGAGTCATTCCATTTCTTTCTTTCTTATTCATTTCTATTTTTCTTTATGTATATTTCCATGCATTACGTCTATTTCCCTTAGTTTGTTGTTCTGTACTATATTTCCTCAGTTACCTTCTGTGATTTTAATCTTAATTTAACTGTGTATGCCTTGTCATACCTTCTATATAAGGGCCCATCCTAACAATCTCTTACCTCCTCCTCAAGGTTTGTATTTCTTACGTCATTCAAGTTCTTCAGTAAGTCCTTCCACTGACTTAAGTTCTTCCTTATCCCTTCTTGGTTTATCACGTTATGTTTTTCTCTTTCATTCCGAATATTATAACACTCTTTTTCTCATCCACTACATCTCTCTAAACCTTCATTCTTTTTATGACCTTGACCACCTCTTTTCCTATATTTTCCTTCTCTTTTAGTAAGCTTTTCAATTATTTCATGAAAATCTACATTAGCTTTATCATATTCTACTTTCCATGTCTTCCTGCACTAGCACTTCCTCCTTACTCTCTTTTCTTCTTTGTCCATTTTCTCGTTCAGGTCTTCATTTTCCTTTCTTACCACTCCCTAGTCCTTCCTTCATCATTTTTTCCATATTTTGCCAACTTTTCTTTCAACTCCTCATTTTCCTGAACTAGATTTGTTTCCCTTTACTTCCTAGACTTGGCACTCTTACCCTTAAGTCACTGTGCATCTTCTTACCTTCCCTATCTTCATTCTCCATGATCTTGACTCTTCAGAGTCCACATATTCAGTTTCTTTTCCACCAGCAACACTTTTTCTGTACAGAGATGGTTCATTATTCCCAAAACCAAAAATTTGGCTACGGCTTTGGATTCATAACAATCTTCACTATCCTCATCCCATCATAGCTCCACTCTCAGAATTTTTCAGTCTTGTTCCATATCCTTTTCCTCTTCTTTTCGTTGTCTGCACCCTCTTCCTCCTCACTCATCTTACACTAGCTTTTTAAGTTCTTTAAATGGGAGGCGGGCCTCAGAGCATAACCTGACCCTGTAAACATAATAACATAGGTGCCGACCAACAGCTGATCCCTGCAGGGGAGTGGAGAACAAGCGGCAACAGCGTCCACCTTGCAGTCTTTCACTCAATGTGTGTGTGTGTGTGTGTGTGTGTGTGTGTGTGTGTGTGCAAGGGCATGTACTGGTGTATTTACCTATTTGTAGCATACAGGGCCTGAGCTAGGCTCGGATAGTCCTGTCTTCGTGTCTACTTTTATCTAATCTTTCTTTCATTTGGTGGACACTCTTTGCCTCCACCATATCCTCTTCCAAACTGTTCCACAAATCCACACTTCTATGAGGAAAGCTGTACTTTTCTTTGTCTTTCAAGCATGTTCCCTTTCTCAGCTTCTTCTTGTGTCCTCTCAATTCTCTCCTTTGCTCTCTCTCCATCAATTCTTCTCTATCTACCTTATCCATACCACTCATCAACCTAAACAACATTATCAAGTCTCCCCTTTCTCTCTTCTGTTCCAAAGTTGGCAGGTTTGTGCATTCCAGTCTTTCTTCATATGGCAGATCTGAGAGTTCAGGTACCATTTTTGTTGCAATTCTCTGAATCCTTTCCAGTTTCTTTAATCCTTTTTTTTTGTGTGTGTAGGGACCATATCACTGCTGCATATTCTTTGGTCTAATCATTGCTTTTATTAACTTTGTCATCATATCTACAGTCGTCCCTCAAATAGATACGAGGGTTGGGACTGAGGACCCCTGTACTATTAGAAAATCCGTATAAATTAGTGCCCCCTAGAAACACTCAGGGCACTCCTCGGAATTCAGTCCGTACTGCATTTTGAGACTAAGAAAAGAGCATGGGCGATACATCAGAGTACTCCTCTCATAACCATAGAGATGTTAAAAATATTTACTTTTACTCAAACTCCATTCTTTTTTGGGTGGTGTTTGTTACAAAATAAACAGTCTTGTGACGCGTGGCATCTAACGAGAGTCACTTGTTTGTCTACTATAGAGAATTTGACAAGTGATTACTGTATGGATAGCTAATTCAGTCTGCCATGACCTTACAGCACCACCTATGACAAAAAGCCCATCTCAGATCACTCACCCATCACAATGACCCAGGGCATGTATGGTGGGTTACTCTATACAAGGCGCCCACAATTAGCTTTCAATTATGGGTTTATAGTGAGCCACTTTTAGAGTCCACCATTACCACAGCCACGACTTGTGAAAGCCCTGAAAGGTCTGCCCGGCGTTCTCAGGTTAACTATATATGGCAGCATAATGTAGTATTTTGGAGGCGTGGAGTCAATCTCCACAATTACCGTTCATATCTTATTTCAAGTATGAATTAGAGCAATAGAAACTGTAGTAGAGTAAGAGAGAATGTGAGTGTGTGACATGGCTCTCTCACTGACAATGTGGAAGGCAGTGCTGCCAGGATAGCTAAGCTGCCCAGCGATGGAAACACTACAGCAAAAAATGCATAACTGGTAACTTTGGCCGGCGAGTAGAAGCTCAGCCAGGCGGGACCCGGATTCACATGGTATACTCTCCCTACAGCAATTTAACTCATATTAAAACATAACTTCTTCTAAATCTGAATTCTTCTGCAAAGGTGAATACCTTTCTTGAGCAACAGGGGTCATTCAGTGCGTGTTTTGGCATCTCTTGGGTCCCATGTTCATATTAAGTGGTAATGGACAAGCGTAGCTGAGGTTGTGCACACACATGGACTTAGGGAAAGCGCATAGGTTTCAATCTGGCAAAATAATGTACCTGATGTTGACAGACTGAGGGGATATGCATGGGTGGCAGTCTGTTAGAACAGTGTTGCCAATCACGCCATAGCTACTTAGTGCGACGAGCAGGAAATTTAAAAATCCTATAAAATTTCTATGACAATCCATATAAAACCGAAACATTACTATTGGAAACTGTACTATTTGAGGACTGTATATATATATATATATATATATATATATATATATATATATATATATATATATATATAAATATATATATATATATATAATTGAATGTGATGGCTAGTTAAGCATTCATTATTTTCTTAACCCCTTCACTATGGCTAGGCGAAAACAGGCCCGCCCCATATCAGGATGGCCACATGGAAATTTCAACGTCGCTTCTGATTATAACAAGTTTTCATGCGTAATCTCAACATAATCATCATGTATTATATATAAAAACATGCAAAATTAGATGGTGCACATTAAGAAACATAAATTATTTGATTAATTTGAGATGTATGCATATATATACACAGAAATTTGCAAAAGAGATTAGAATCTCTCTCTCTCTCTCTCTCCCACACACACACACACATAGATTAGATGGTGGGAAAGGGAGAGAAGGGTCGAGGAACAGTAAGCTGAAAGTTGTTGAAGAGGCACCTCGCCCCTCTCTCTCTCTCTCTCTCTCACACACACACACACACACACACACACACACACACATACACACACACTGCAGGGAAGAGGTAGGAAGGAAGAAAGAAAGAAAGAAAGAAAGAAAGAAAGAAAGAAAGAAAGAACAGACTGCGGGATGGATGTGAGGGGGAGGCCGGAGATCGTGTGTGAGCCTCACGCCGCAACACACACACACACGCACACTGCAGAGGAGGTATAAGGAAGGAAGGAAGCAACAAAGAACAGACCGCGGGATGGATGTGAGGGGGAGGCCAAAGCTCGCGCGTGAGCCTCACTCCGTGTCACTGGCAGCTTTTACACACACACACATATATATATAATTTCTTTCTCATTATTTTTGTTTTCTTCTGTTAGAATTGATTGTTACTGTCAAGTACAAATGTGCGCAAGACACACTTACGTTATTACACAATAACAACATTGAGAGTCAAATAAGACACCATATCATATCCGACCTACATCCTAAAAACAATCGTACAATATCCGGGATGAAATAAGCATGTGCTAGCTAGAGCAAGACAGAGACGCAGTATCTGGCGTTCGTGTTGAAGGGGTTAAGGATATTCTCTTTCTGTCTTATGGGAATCTTCTTCTCTTTTGTAAGTGATGATGACTTCACTGAAGTTGGTCATCATTTTGCTATATCGCGATTTCGGGTCCTGGACCCTTCTTCAGTAGCTGTAGTGATGTTTCTTCCTTGGAGGTGAGATCGAAAATGATGTGGGCTAGCCGCGCACCGCTCTTTTAAGCGATAGCTGTGCTGTGGATACCAGGTGTGTGCTGCACAGTAGGTTCTGATTGCGCAGCACGCACCCGGTATCCACAGCACAGCCAGCGCTTAAAAAAAGCGACGTTCGGCTAGCCCACATCATTTTCCCTCTCACCTCCAAAGAAGAAATATCACCACAGCTACTGAAGAAAGGTTCAGGACAAAATCACGATATAGCAACGATGACCAACTTTGGTAAAGTCATCAACACTCTTACAATGAGAAGAAGGCTAAGTAAGACAAAGAAATATCCTTAAGAAAATAATCAATGCGAACTACTCATCACATTCAATGAAACATGCATAAAAGAATCTCCTGCCCATTTACACCTGAAATATATATATATATATATATATATATATATATATATATATATATATATATATATATATATATATATATATATATATATATATATATATATTTATTAAGTACTTCTTCCTGGTGGATCCTGGATTCTGATAGTCGGTCAGGCTTCATCCCAGTAGGAGCCTGATGGAAGGCCCAGCCCATTCTAAGCATGGCAGTGTTTATAGTAGCGCCATCTTGCATTGGCTCATGCTGCCCTGCCTCCCAGCTTCGTTCAGCCACCGCCTTCCCTATATATATATATATATATATATATATATATATATATATATATATATATATATATCTAAATATATATATATATATATATATATATATATATATATATATATATATATATATATATATATATATATATATATATATATATATATATATATATATACACACACACACACACACACAGTCGTCCCTCAAATAGTACAGGGTTGGGACCCAGGACCCCGTACTATTAATCTGTATAAAATTAGTGCCCCCTAGAAACACTCCTGGGGCACTCTCACAGAATCTGAGTCCCGTCTGGCTGGCTCAGCTGTTGCCACAGGCCCAAGTTGTCAGTTATGCATTTTCTGCTGCAGTCACTGTAGTGTTACCGCTGAGGGGGCTGAGAGGGGTGAAACCCCGTTAGGGTCAGGATATTTAAAATTCGGCTGGAGTAATTTAAATATCGTCTCTTAACTATGTAATATGGGCGTAATGTTGTATTTTGGAGGCGCGGAGTCAAACTCTACAATTACCGTTTTGTATCTTATTGCAAGTATGAATTAGAGAGCAATAGAAACTGTGGTAGAGAGAAAGAGAGTTTGGTTGTATGACACGGCTTGCCCGCTGACAATGTGTGCAGCGTGGAAACACTACAGCAGAAAATGCATAACTGGCAACTTTGTCCGGCGAGTGGAAGATCAGCCTGGCGGGGCGTGCCAGTTCACGTGGTAATTAAGCTCCCTACCGCAACAACTCATACCAAAACATAACTTCTAAATCTGAATTCTTCTGCAAGGTGAATTCCTTTCTCGAGCACTTTGGGGTGCATTCAGTAGGTATTTTGGCTTGTCTTGTGGGTCACAAGTTCATGTTATGTGTTAATGGAGAAGTGTAGCTGAGGTTGAGCACACACTCAGACTTATGGAAAGCGCATAGGTTTCAATCTGGCAAGACAGTGTTCCTGATGTTGTGCACACACGGAGTGAGGGATGTGCATGGGTGGCAGTCTGGTAGAACAGTGCTGCCATTCACCATGTCTACTTATTACGGCGGAAATTTAAAATCCTAAAAATCTTCTATGACAATCGGTATAAAACCGAAACCATACTAATGAAAACCGTTACTATTTGAAGGACTGTATATCCATATAGTGGAATGCAAATCTATCATTTGCAATAGTCAATATGTATCACAAATATCCTGTTTATGTGTTTTCTGGTGTCAAAAGAATCCTGAATTATCCTCCCAGGTCTTTCTCTTCCTTAACCACCATTATGTCTCACCCATTTTATATTGTTTCAGGGGTCTATTTTTACCTTTTCCCATCCTCAATATATGACATTTGTTTGCCTTGAATTCCATTTCCCATTTGTTGCTCCACTCACATATTACATTCAGATTGCAACCCCATACAATCTTCCTCCGTCCTTATCCTTCTTTGCAACTTTGCATCATCCGCAAACATGCTCATGTAGCTTTTTACTCTTTCTGGCATGTCGTTTACATAAATCAAGAACATTATTGGTGCAAGTACAGATCCCTGCGGCACTCCACTTATCACTTCTCTCCATTCCGATATTTCATCCCTGTTCTCATTTCTCTTCCTACCAGATACTCCCTCATCCAGTTTTTCATACTGCCTCCCAGTCCTCCTCTATACTCTAATTTCCACAATAGTCTATTGTGGCACTTTATCAAAAGCTTTTTTCAGGTCTAGGTATATACAATCCATCCATCCATCTCTTTCTTGTACTATATTACATTGGTAAAAACAAATCAAATTTGTAACTACGACTTTCCTTGCCTAAATCAAACTGGCTCTCATTTATTAATTTTCTCTTTCAATTATTATTATTTTTTTAATTTTCACATTTTACCAATTACACTAGTAAGTGCGATTGGTCTACAGCACCCTCTTGAGTTTAGCGCTATCGAGTTTAAGTGATCCACGAGTTTCGTGGTTAGTCCTAAATTATTACCATTCCAGGTTCGCGCATTATCAGCCCGAGTTTCACGCTGCTTTGACACGTAAGGGTCATGCTTACTTACCATTGGCATCACATACGCTACCTTTAAGGTAGTATCACACTGGACGTTTTCCTCAAACATTGTATATGGCAAAAAAAAGAGCTGCTCGGGCGTCTAGCAGAGTTGATACTTGGCTAAGCTAAATCACTAGTATTGTCACATATCACTGAAAGCAATTTGGGTTTCCAGGTTTGCAGTGGAATGACTTTTTAGCAAGTAATAAAGCAAAGTGAGCAATATTTTCTGTCTTGCTATATTTTCATACTAAATTACTGGAATCATGCAAATGAAATATTATGGTACTTTACATCACAGTCCTTTTGGAGGAGCAAATAAGATATACTACATTTCTGTCTTCTTCATGCTGAAGGACTGGATAGACTGCTGACCTCTATCAAAATTTGGCTTAGAAAGCCCACCATTGCTCTGTGCCAAGCATTTTAAGAAACTCTTTCTATATATGTAGTATATTACTAAGTGTTATAGAAGACTAAATTTTCACACCTCTTCTTTGGTCTGCTCGGCCAGCTTGTGCTTCCTGTTGGCTTCATCTGCTTCCTTTCTCCATGCCTCACAGGCTGTGCGGGCCTGTGCAATGCCCTCTTCCCATGATGCAAGCTGTGGATCAATGGCAAATTTAGGCTCAAACAAACAAAAGGACACTATTCACCATCACTCATACTGATAATACAGTTCTGTAACATTCTAAAATCAATTTGCACCCATTTTGTGGTATCATAAATAAAATATATTTTTAGTCTGAGGTAGAAAATCTCATAATCTGTTTTGTCACAAACATCTCAAAAATAATCGAAAATATAATGTATTTTGGAGCCTTAGAAAATAAGCGATGGAGTTACATTTACAATGGAAAAGATGTCTCCCTGAAAACTTGATTTGAATGGAATTGAGGCAACCCCTTCAATTCATATATGCATCAAGATGTTGAAAAACTAATAGCATATTCTGCATACCATCTACCTTATTTGATTTCATCTACAAGGCATATTGGTAAAGCAATTACAGTAATATACAATAATGTCAAACAGAGGCAGTTACATTTAACTATGCAGCTTTGATAGGTGCTTATGGAGCAATAATGGCCATATTAAATATTAAGCTTCGATGGTCTTCAAGTTCATGATCGTAATGGTGGATTAAAATAGCACAATGAGTCAAGAAGCCCTAAGTTAAGTGCCAATCTATACAATAAATAAATAAAGTTTTCAAGAAGATTGAAATTTGTTTTGAATGCCACCATAATGTACTATTAATTAGAATAATTTAAAAGTCAATCCTACTATTTATCTATAGCTATCTCCGATACCCTACTCCCTCGTGGGAATCTCTCTCAAGGAGCTGGTTGTAGCAAAAGTGTTTCCAGTATTCCCTGTTCCTGCACTTCCTCTCAGCACCTCAGTATCTACTTATATACTTATCTACCCAATCACTACTTATTTCAAATTACCGTTTTCTGTATTACGAAGTAGCAAGAAAAGATTACTGAAGGTTTGACGTAAGCTATTTAGGTAATCATGCACTGCAAAAAAGATTTGCAAGACAAAATGAGGCAATATCAGTGATTTTAAGGAGGACTTGCACAGTCACTCTGGATACTTTATTTCTCTTCTCACATTTCATATCTTAGGGTGAGGAAGCATACCCATTGTGGTGTATGTATATAAAGGTAGAATAACATATACAGGTACTTTTCATTGTCGTGAGTTTAAATTACTGGAATTTGGTTTATCTGATGTTAAAAAGCTAGTAAATTATTGAAATTACCACGATTTCTATAGATTAATGCAATGTGATCAAATCAAAATTCTTACGGCAGGGTTAAGTTCTCAGTGGCCACCTGATTCCGTATTCTACTGTTCTTCCTGCTCTGTTTTGGCAGTTTGGGGCTACTTTTATGGGTCAGTTCTGCCTTAAGTGCTACTGAGTTAGCAACAATGACCTGCACTGCAAAGCTGAACTTGCTTGATGGTCAGACTCAGTCCTTAACCCGTTCGTGGTCAACCACGTCACCTGGCGATGTTAATGTTGTTACTCCCTCTGGTCCAACCATGTCATGTGACGTTTGTATTTTTTTTTCCACGTGGTGAAATGCCTCAAGCAGTTTATAATTACGTTTATTAAAGTGTTGGCATCTTTTCTCAAGTGATGACTTTATCTTGTGACAGTTTTATTGGTTCAGAGCATGCTTATACAGTATAGCACGTAGATGTCGATTTGGCGCTCTCACTGATGAGCAAATTCAGCTTCATTTCAATGAAGAGGAGGGTGATCCTGACAGTGAATATACAATAGATGAGAGTGATAAAGATGAAGATTATGTTTTTCAAGAAAATGAAGAAAGCCAATCAGCAAGTGGATCTGAATATTATCCAGCAGACAGCAGCAGCTGACTACTCCTCAAACATATGCTCTGGACCATCACCTACTCAACTATCTTCTCCACCTTCCACCTCTAGGTGGTTATATCCTACGTGGTGGCAAACGAAGATGGCAAGGCGTTCGGAGTTCATCAGCGAAGATAAGCAATGCGTCTCGTCAAGAGTGACTCCCCCACCCGCCCGTGGTCTCACTCCAGCCAGACAGATGCCTTCCCGCCGATCCTGTAGGTCACGTGTTATGCCACATTTCCTTTCTATGTTTCCTGTTCAGAATTACTAGCCTATTTTGAGACAAATTGTGTTCTTATAGCCTAGTCATACACTATCATAAGAATGTAGTGTTGTACAAAATGAAACAATTATTCATACATTTCCTTTTTATGTTTCCCGTTCATAATTACTATTTTGAGACTAGCTGTGTTCTTATAGTGATACAATATCATAAGAATGTAGTGTTGCGCAAAAGAAAAACAATTGTTTGAGGAAGAGTTGAAAATAATATCTGTGGTGAGATTACGTCTGGCAGCGCCGCACCACAGGTGCCAGTTAAATGCCGGCGGGGCATTTAAAATAAAAGGAGAGAAATTTCCATATTATTTTTGTGTGAAGATATTTTGGGTTCATTAGGCCAAAAGTTTGTTTTCCATTTTTGTGACCACAGGCAGTACACACATTGTAACATAGGTAACCACGAATGGGTTAAATAGTGGTAACATGTCACACACACACACACACACACACACACACACATATACAAACACACACACACAGACACATTAATTTGCAATTAATGGGTGATTTTAATTGCAAAGAGGTAGAATGGGAGGACTGGCAGATGCAGGGAACAGAAGAGTCGTGGGGAGGAAGACTCCTGCAATTGGCAATGGAACATGTGCTGGCTAATGGATTAAGGAACATACTAGATTAGGGAAAGAAGGAGAGGCATCAAGATTAGACCTGGTTTAAGCAAGGAACTGGAAGTAATAGAAAATATCAAAATGGATTGCCCAATAGCAAGAGTGACCATGCGACTGTGGAATTTGAAAAGAAAAGAAAGCGATTGATAGAAAAGAGGATCACAAAATAGGAGAAGTAACTACTCTAAGGCAGACTTTGTTAATATGAGATCTTTTTGGAAAATGCAAATTGGAGTGGGCTGTACAAACCCAAGAGTACACAAGACAAGTGGAAGGAGTTTTAAAGCTGTACAAAGAAGCCGAGAATAGATATGTCCTAAGGTAACCAAAAGGATGTTGGTAAAAGGTGGTTTAACAAAGATCGAGGCAGCTAGAAAAGAAAGGAGGAAGCCTGGAAGGAGGGAGGCGAAGAAGAATCAGCGATGGAACAATTTCAAACAAGCAAGGAATGAATATGCAAAGATTAGAAGAAGAAAAACGAAAATATGAAAAAAGATATAATGCGACAAATGCAAAGACCAACCTAAATTATTTTATAGACATGTGAGCGGCAAATTAAAGAATAGAAACAATCGATAAACTGAAAATGGATGGAACTACATATGAAGACCCAGCAGAGATGGCAGAAGTGATGAACAATAGCTTTCATAGAGTTTTCACAAAGGAAGGCAATTCATACAACCACCGGGCCAGGAAAGAGGAAGGGTTATGCAGGAGATACAGTTAACAGTGCAGGAGGTCAAAAGAAAGCTTGAACAAGCTGGATGTAAGAAAGCGACAGGGCCAGATGAAGTATCAGGGTGGATCCTGAAAGAATGAAGTGAGCAACTTGCAGAGAAACTGCACTCCATAATGGCGCCTCCCTGAGTGAAGGAAGGTACCTGAAGATTGGAAGAGAACAAACATAGTACCAATTTATAAAGGAGGAAGAGAGGACCCATTAAATTACAGACCAGTATCACTCAATAGTGTGGTTGCGAAGATTTGTGAGAGGCTAGTTAAAACAGGTGGTCGGATTTTTAGAAAGAAATTATCTCGGATTGCCAGTTTGGATTCAGGAGGAGAGGCGTGTGTCACCAACTTGTGATGTTATTACTCAAGGGTGACAGATTTAATACAAGAAAAGAGAAGGCTGGGGGGATGGAGTGTACCTGGATTTGAAAAAGGCATTCGACAGAGTACCGCACAGAAGACTAATTTGGAAAATTAAAAATAAGGGAAGAGTGGGTGATGGACTGATTAAGTGGCTGGAGGACTTCCTAACTAACAGGGAAATGAGGACAAGGTTCGGTGCTGGCGTCAATAATGTTTGCTGTTTATATAAATGATATGGTGGATGGAGTGACCAGCTATGTGAGTTTGTTTGCAGATGATGCAAAGCTATTGAGACGAGTCAATGATGTGAAAGACTGTGAGGCATTGCAGAGGGACCTGGACAAAATATGGGAATGGAGTGGTGCATGGCACATGGAATTCAACCTTGGGAAATGTAAAAAAATAGTTTGGTAGGAGTGGTAGATGTGAATATGATTATAAGATGGGAAGTGAGATAATATGCAGAGGAATGGAAGAAAAAGATTTGGGAGTGACTATCTCAGAGAACATGTCACCGGACAAACACATCGACAGGATAACGGGACAAACTATGAATTTGCTGAAGAACATAAGGACGGCATTTGTGTATTTGGACAAAGAGATGATGAAGAAAATAATAGTTACAATGATAAGGCCAAGGTTGGAGTATGCAGCAGTGGTCTGGTCCCCTCACGAAAAGAAGAATATAAGAAAGCTGGAAAGAGTACAGAGAATGGCAACTAAGATGGTACCGGAACTTAGGGATCGGAGTTACGAGAAGAGACACAATAGCATGGGGCTCACAACCCTGGAGAGAAGAGAAAGAGGAGACCTGATAGCGGTGTACAGGGTGGCGAACAGGGTGGAGAATCTGGACAGAGAGGACCTGTGGGTGTGGAGCAAGAGAGAAACAAGAGAAAATGGAAAGAAGTTGAGGGCGACCACATGTAGGCGAGATGTGAAAAAGTTTAGCTTCCCAAACAGAAGCATTGAGCTGTGGAACAGACTGGAGGAGGAGGTGGTTTGTGCAAGAAACATTCATGATTTTAAGGAAAAGTTGGATAAAGTGGATGTGGAGGCGGGACAAGCCTTGGCGTAGCTCTTTTCCTGTATGTCACAACTAGGTAAACACACACACACACACACCATGGATGACCTCCGCTCAAGATTCCCCTCTGCAAAAGTAGTAATACAGTGGAGACTCAATACTCAAACTTAATTCGTTCCAAATGGCTGTTCGAGTATCAAAAAGTTCGACTACCGATACCTATAAATCAGGTAATTAGTTCTAACCTTAAAAACCTTAAGTTTACAAAATTTCAATGTAATTTTTTTATAATTTTGATTTGTACTGACCGTAAGTGAAGGCTGGTGATGGATAACGTAGAAGAGGAGGGGAGAAGGGTGGGGAGGAGGAGGGAGGTTATTCGACGGAGGACGAGTCACTGTCTGGTAACTCGTCTCCTGGTGTGATTCCTGTGAACCCACTAGTGGAGGGCTGTGGCTCACTAACACTTGCACTCTCACTAGATTCCTTTTTCAACAAGAATCTGTCTAATGTGATCTGCCTTTGCCTTTTTTTAAAAAAACACAAACAGAGCATGGGAGAATGTTGTTCTCACGACTGCAGCGGGACAACTGGCGGCGCGGGAGGGAGGCCAGGGCCTTTGTTTACAACCATGTGTGCGGACGTTCGAGTACCGAGTACCGAGTATTTTTTCGAGTACCAAGTCGAACTTTTGCGTTCGAGTATCAAAAAGTTTGACTTCCAAGACGTTCGAGTATTGAGTCTTCACTGTATGTGGTGATTTTAATCAACTCAACACCTGTGAAATAGAAGACCAGCTGAACCTCACTCAGGTAGTGGATTTTCCCACTCACGGGAGAAACACTCTTGACCTCATCCTGACCGACCTCACCCAGCACTACCTCCCCCCTCAGCCACTCCCTCCCATGGGACGCAGCAACCACGCTTCCATTCTGTGGTCACCGGTGCCTTCCACCTCACGCCCCACATGCACCGTTGCCAAGACCTACAGACCCGTGACGAACTCAGCAATGCGGCAGTTTGGTCAGTGGATTACATGGTACCCCTGGACTGAGGTGCTCACTGTTGAGGACGTTCAAGACAAGTGGAGTAACTACCAGCAAACTATCACCACAGCACACCATCGCTTCTTCCCAGAAAAATCTCTGCGAATCCACCCATCAGATGCCCCTTGGATCACACCCAATATTAAGCAACTCATGCAGCAACGCAACTCGGCATTCTTCACCAACCCCTCCCTCTTCAAGCATCTCCGGAACAAAGTGATCGGAAATCAAGGCAACAAAATTAACATACTACCCTAACAAGATACACAAGCTCAAGCAGGAAAACATCAGCAGGTGGTACTCCAAGATCCGAGACCTGTGTGGATTAAGCAAGACCACCCCATCCGGGTGTGACTCACCTGCCGCCCGGAAGCAGCTGAGGTCATTAACACCCACTTCATCGACATCTGCAGTCCTGCCCAGCCTAGACCTCACCTCACTTCCCGCCTACCTACCCACACCTACACCACTCCCTTTAGTTTCTGAGCACGAGGTTGTAGCAGCTACTCAAGCTTAAATCGAAGCTCCACTACCCCAGCTGACCTCCCTATCAAACTTTACCAAGAATTCTCCACAGAATTAGCCACCCTCTGTGCTCCATCATCAATGCCTCCCTCCGTCAAAGTCAGTGTCCGCAGCCTGGAAGACAGCCTATGTCACCCCGTCCAAAACAAGCACACCTCAGTCCCTTAGTGCCTACAGGCCCTCGCCATCACCCCGATCCCCAGCCTGCTCTGTGAAGGCTTCATCTTCAGATGGGCCTATACTCACCTCGCCCCCTCATGGACCAACAGCAATTAAGGAACATCAAGTCCTCCTCCACCACTCACTGCCTCGTTGACCTTCTTGATTATATCTACAGAAACCTCGAAAAACGCAAAACACCAGTGGCCCTCACCTTTGTAGACTTCCGGAAAGCCTTCAACCTCATTCACTACACCACCGTCATCACCAAAGCCATCAGCCTCCAGCTTCAGCCCAGCCTTGTGTCCTGGTTCACTAACTTCCTCTCCACAGGAGTCAGGTCGTAAGGCATCAGGGGTGACCTCCCCGCTCAGCACCTCACCTGTGGGGTCCCTCAGGAGTACCAGGATGGGTCCAGCATGCTTCCTGATGCTTGTAAATGGCGCCATAGCCGGACACCAGTGCTCGGTGGAAATATGTGGACGACACCACCCTCGCCACCACCATCAACAACGACAACCCGGATTTCAGCCACCTCCAGCTCCTCCTTGACCGCCTCCACACTTGGACCACCGACAACAAAGTCACCCTCAACACCAACAAACTACAGTAATGCATCTCCACACCTCCTCAGACACCCTCCCCCCTCCCTGTGTTTCCATCGGCTGTACCCTCTAGATGGTTCATTCTGTCAAGCTCCTCGGCCTCACCATTGACGACAAACTGGCGTGGGGCCAACATGTCAGCTCCCTCATAAGTCAGCCACATACAAGCTATACCTCCTCCGAAGACTGAAGAAGCTGGGGACACCAGCGTGTGAGCTGGCAGTGTGTACTCACCTTCATACTCCTTGGTCACGTGTCGTCCTGCTTGGTCATCTTCCCTCAGCGCCATCAACTCGGCGGGTGCAGAAAAGGCGGTGCGGCTGATCCTGGGGACAGGCTACTCCACCTACCAGGAGGCCCTCCGCCCTGCACCTCATCACCCTTCTGGCCCGCCACCAACACCTCCTCCAGCAGTTCGCCACCAAACTCCTTCATCACCCACGACAGAATCTGCTCCCCAGTAGCTCCCCTCCCCACCACAATGTCTGACACAACAACAAGCTGCTCCCCATCGTGCGGCGTGCTGACAGGTATAAGAACAGTGCAATACCAACAATAGTGAAAATCCTGAACACATAGACTCTTTACTCTAAGTTACTTTTAAGTTTGCAGTTTTAATGATCTCCCCATATAATATGTATATTTTCAGCTTCGAGCTGCTTCTCCCTAAACAAACGTATATTATTATTATTATACACACACACAAAGAAATATAAAGTAGTGTATGTCCCTCAAAAACAATTCATGGACAGAAGAATTGTACAAGAAGAAGCTGGAAGATACATTGGATTGCCTAAGGAGATTGCTGGAGGAGAAGGATAGATTCTGATAATGGGAGATTTTAATTGTAAGGAAGTGTCATGGGAAAACTAGTCAGCGGAAGGAAGTGAAGCTTCATGGGAGCAAGGTTTTGGAATTGGTTATAAATAACGTCCTCACACAGTGGGTAGAGGAAAATACAAGATTCAGAAGGCAGAGCCATCTAGATTGGACTTGATAATCACCAGGGGCCAGATATCATAGAGGAGATGGACTATAAGAGCCCTATAGGGAAGAAGCGATCACGTGCTTATCGAGTACATATTACGAGGAGGTAAAATAATCAGGAATGAGGACTACAGGAAAGAATGGTTCAACTTTAATAAGGCAAATTTTGAACAATTTGGGAAATATTTTGAGGAAGCACAATGGGATACTTTTTTTTGAGGCTGATAATGTGGAGGCAAAATGGGCTATCTTTCTGGTTACAGCGAAGGTGGAAAAGTGGGTACCAAGGATGAAGAGGCCAGAAATCAAGAGAAGAGTGGTACAATAGAAAGTGTGTAGGCCAAGCAGGAAAAGGAGAAGGCATGGAACAAATGGAGAAAAAATAGGAGGAAGGATCTGTGGAATGAGTACAAAAGGAAGAGGAATGCTTATGTCAAAGTAAGAAGAGAAGAAAAAAGGAATTTTGAGAAAAATATTGTAGATAAGTGCAAAGACCAGCCAAAACTGTTTTATAAGTTCATAAATGGAAAGTTGAAAAATAGCGATGAGATTCAGAAAGTTAAAGTTAATGGTGAAACTTTTGATAGTATAAGTGAAATAGTAAGTGATGAATAACTGTTTCCAAACAGGGTTCACAAGGGAGAGTGAGTTTGAAGGTGTAGATGCAGTGCCGGGGAATAGAGTGGGTCTGGAGAGAATACAAACATCAGCAGATGAAGTTAGAAAATTACTGGAAGAATTGGATGCGAGGAAATCAGTAGGACCAGATGGTATATCAAATTGGGTGCTAAAAGAGTATAACCAGCAAATAGCTGAAAAGTTGAGCAACTTGATTAATGTCTCACTAGCACAAGGGAAGGTACCGAGAGACTGGAAGAGGGCTAACATCGTCCCAATATATAAAGGAGGAAGTAAGGAAGACCCGTTGAACTAGAGGCCAGTCTCATTAACCAGTGTAGTAGCAAAGATGTGAGAACATTATAAAAAACAGATGGCTGGGTATTTAGAAGAAAACAGTATATTAACAAATAGCCAATTGGATTCAGAGGAGGACGGTCTTGTGTAACTAATCTGATCAGCTTCTAATCAAGAGTAATTGATATAATGCAGGAAAAGGGCGGTTGGGCAGATTGTCTGTATCTGGACTTAAAGAAGGTGTTTGATAAAGTACCACCTGGCGATTAATATGGAAACTTAATCATGTTGGAGTCTGGGTGGTTCAATATTGGATTGGATTATGGACTTTTGAGGAAGAGAAATGAGAACAGTAATTAGGAATAATAAATCAAGCTGGATGGAATTGGCCAGTGGAATCCCCCAAGGATTGGTGTTGGCTCCGATTATGTTTGTAATATATATTAATGACATGACAGAAGGGGTGACAAGCTATATGAATATGTTTGCTGATGATGCTAAAATAATGAGGAGGGTGACTAATGAAGAAGACTGTGTAGCCCTGATCCAGGATCTCGATAGAATAAGCGAATGGTCCCGCAAATGGGAAATGACATTCAATACAGAGAAGTGTGGCGTGATGGAGTTTAGTAAGAGCAGTGGCGAAATTGAGGAACTACTCTCTGAGTAATGAAAAAATCATGAAAGAAATTGAAGACAAAGATCTGGGAGTGATCATAACAGACAAGTTATCCTTTGGAAAACATATAGACCAGATAACTGGGGAAACATACAATCTTCTTAGAAACATAAAAGTAGCATGAAGAAATGGTGAAGAAACTAATAACATGATGATCGTCCAAGACTGTAATATACAGCATTAGTGTGGTCACCTAGATTGAAGAAAGAAATTTGAAAGTTGGAAAGAATACAAAGAGTAGCGACTATATTACGGAAACTCTGAGAGAACATACTTATGAAGAAAGACTGGAGAATTGGGACTAACAACACTGGAGAGCAGAAGATAGAGAGGGACCTGATAGCATTGTACAGGATACAAGAGGATTGGAGAAATTGGACAGGGAAGACCCTAGTGCTACGTGACAGAAGTGTGACAAGAGGCAATGGTAAGAAATTGAAGAAAGCGACTGTAGGAGACATCAAAAATACAGTTTCCATACAGAAGCATAACAGCATGGAGTGGACTTGCGAGGAGACTGTGTGTGCAAAAATGATTCATGAATTTAAAAGCCAAACTGGATGAGAAGCGTTATGGAGAGGGACAGCATGAGCCTAATCTGGCTCTTTCCTGTATATCATAACTAGGTAAATACACACACACAGATTTAATTCTGGTTCTGTTCATTAATGTGAAGGGCACCAGGGTTGGTGCATAACACACTAAACACTACAGTATGGGAAAATTGTTTACATTCATAAGCTCACCAGGAACACAATACTTGTGTAAACCGAGAGATACCTGTACGATATATACCTTCAAATAAGAGTTTGATTGCTGTTCACTCTCAGGTACACAAATATCCTTCTCATGCTACTGTGGTCACTAGATGCCTAGCACTCATGAAGGCATACAAATACTTTGTTTAATTTGTTTTCCATCACTGTTTTTTATGGGGGCTCACATTACTGCTTTATTTAATTTTTATGAATTACACCACAACTAAGTAGCCTTTGTCAGAGAAGCCCTATGCCCAAAGAATGTCCTTTGATCGTTCCAGTAATTCTGACAATTCCACTACAAACCTGAAGACTGTCTGTTTCTTCTGTTGCATAACCGTAAGTCCATTCAAGTACTCAGACAAACAATGCTCTATATGTGGCAGCAGGTTCATCATAGCTGTATTCTTTAGGTTACTTCATAATATGCTCTCAAAATATATTTGGCAACAATGGAAAGTAATGCAATTGGTATACTTTTCAACACAACCTTGTTACAACTGACTGATAACAACTAAATATTAATAATAAGAGGTCAATTCATGTTGTCAAAATATGCACATTAAAGGTAAAGGAAGGAAGGTACTGCCATATGGTGCACTGTTTGTGTCAGTTACTGAAAAAGACCACTATTAGTATGCTATGAAATACACAGATTGCATGGCTATCCTTTACAAACTTAAAGGGATCAGATACCTTTGGGAAATAAGTGAAAATGTATGGTACCCATGGAAGGTTAGGGCAGCCCTAATTAAGGAGGCGTCCAGCGTTATTTTTTTTTAAATCGATAAAATTGAAAAAATTCACATGTCTTTGTACATACCTCGGGTAACTTATGGCAAAATATTATGAAGAAATAAGCAAATATGACAAGAGTTACGGGTGAATCACCCCCTCGGCCACTTCCGTTCGTCACTTACGTCACTATAAAACACTTGAGCCATAACGGGCTGGTGCTGACTACCATTACCATCCAGGCCCCTCGAGAAAGCCTACCAGTGGCTAAAAAAAAAAAAAAAAAAAAAAACACAGGTGCATACATTGTCATGTTTCAGCGTGAAGATAGCCTAAAGAATATTTGTATGGCATATTGAGGCAAACTAACATCTGCGATGGCCTTGGAGGCAACAAAGCTGGCACATTCATCAGTCACCCAGAGGAGCCAGAGATAACTTTTCGCATTTAGACGATTTCCAAGAAAGGACACCATCAAATACACAACGTCCTACAAAACAAAGAAAAACTGGAATCAGTAAAGAATACCAACTGGGAAGGAATCTAGGTTTAAAGGGCAAACTCTATAAATTCTAGGACTTTAACTCTTTTTTAGAAAGCGGGATTAGTTTCATTTTTTCTGCAATATCTTTGACGCTATTTGACTGATTTTAATAAACAATACATAATTTGAAAGAGGAGCTGAACATGAGAAAATGATCATGGGTTTTCTTTTTAATTAATGCACAAGTCTCGGAAAAATTAATCTCGTTAGATTCACCAACAAAATAGAAAAAAAAAATATCTTCATTTAACAAAGGCAAAATTGAAAAATTTTCCATGTGAATCTTTGGATTCTGCTTTAAGTTTCTTTGGTATTTTTTCACCAGCTTAGGTCATTAGATAAGAGATAAATAGAGAGTTGAGTTTTGTTGAAAAATTACATTTTATTTTTTCCAGCTATTATGTATCGATTTATAGATCTGAAAGTGAGTGTATATTACTTCACCATAAGCATACATTTCACATGAATATAATCAGGATCATACACCAATAATTTAAGAAACGTTGGATGCTCCCCTTAAAGCCTTTTCCATGGACTCTTATGGTCTTATACACAATACTTTGGGTCCCACCTTGGCTCTATTGGTGACCAGCTCCTCCCTCAGGCGTTGGATTTCTGATGTGCTGGAGCTGTTGGAAGCACTGAAGGGAGCCACCAGAGGTGACTGGGAGAGGGCATTAGTTAAGGGTTGCGTTGTGTGGGGACATGTTGGATGCCAGGTCAAAGAGGCCACCCCACCACTTATCTTGCCTACGCCATTGGCTCCTAGGAATGCTGCTGTCCCCTGCTGGAGACAAAGAGACACTTTTGTAGTTGGCAACATAAAAAAGTTACAGGAAGTCTATTTCATACAATACATCAACCTTGGCTTGTACAAAATTGTATAAAAGCTTTAAAGGTGGAATGACTACATAACCTTAGGTGATGAAAAATCCACATATAAATGACTATCTGAAAAAGAGGGAATAGTGATAGAATAGTATAGATATGAGTGAACTAAACTGATGTGTGAAAGTAGGCGTGTTACCTAGTTATAGTGTACTGAGCCTGTGTTATCATAAGTATCCTGTTTACTTTTGACCAGGTCAATAAGTAATAAGTAATCAAAGAGTTAAAATGAGGAAATTGTGGCCAAAGCAAAGCAAAGAAGAAGAATGGAGTCTGAAAAAGAAAGTTATTTTGGAGAGTGTGAAGCGACAGACTGATGAAGAGGTGGATCAGGAAAAGGGAAGAGGAGAACAAGTAAAAAGTCACAACAATAGGGAAAAGAAGGAGCAAAACAGCAGGTTAACCAATGTCGATGGACTAAGATTCACTCATTGTGCATGCACAACCATGTTTCATGGTAAGCGCCTGAAGCATTATCAGATAATGCCACTTTCTTGATATAAATGATGCCTGTAGCTTCAACGTAAAGCTATTCATTACCTCAACAAAATTACCATAGATTTTATTCACAGAACTCTGTAACTATTGCTGAGCTGGACAATACTGTTTGCTGTTTACAATGATGCCATGTTTTGTCTGTGTAAGGTGTTAGGGTTGAAAACCACAGCAGCCAGCTTGTATCTATATCAACAATGGCCGTCTCGCATTTACAGCATGAAGACAACAATCTAACAGATGGTATATTAATTTAAAATTTTAGCATTATTTTCATTTGTGACTGTTATCTAATAATTTATAAACATATATATTTCATTCTGGGGACATCTAGGAACTATTGTGTCAAATGGAGGTGTTTTGGGTGCTGGTCTCGTACCAATAACAATAACCCTAGGCCTACAAAACCTAACCATCAGGGTATAAGATGTAGGGTGGTTTTCATTTTTTTTAAATCGTCTTATATGGCAGGAAATACAGTATATCAAAGGAGCTAGAATTAAAAGATTACCTAAGCAAAGTAAAACCAGATATAATGTGCAAAAATGTGCATCACTGAAACAAAACTAGCAAAAGGTACGAAATGGTTGGAATTGAGGAGTGCAGTTACAAAATATATATAAAAACAGAATATGAAACAGTGTATGAGGGGTCATGATATTGCTCAAAACATATTTATAATTCATAAAAGTGAGAACAGGATCAGTGAATACACACATTTTAAGTGTTCTATTGCAGTTGAAATGCAGTGAATAACCGCAATGGTGTCATATGTGCCCTCATACAGAGCAGGCTGGACAAGTGAAATTTATAATAACCTGTTAGAAGGCACAAATAAAGCATTAGAGGATATTATTAGAAATAGCAAAAATGTAATTCTATCAGGAGACCTGAACTGTCAAAATGTCAAATGGGAAAATTTTGAAGTCGAAGGTGAAGAAAATTCAAGGGGTACTAATGTACTAAAATAGGCCACAGATAGCATCATGGCACAGTGGGTAAGGGGAGAGGCGAGATTTAGAGAAGATGAGCCCATAAAGATTGGACTTAGTTTTCACTAAAGGAATAGACTAGTTAAGTAAGTGCAACACGTGTGCCCACTGGGAAAATGTGACCATGAAGAATTACAAACAGAAATTGACAAAGAATGTGAAGAGATTGGATTAGAGAACCCAAAAGGAGAAAAGTCGAAATTACAATAAAGCTAGGTACAGTAAACCCTCGATATAACAGACTAATCGGGGGAGAACTTGAATCCGTTGATGCCGAAAGTCTGTTATAAGCGGCGAAAATTAAACGTTACATTTATATTCCGGATTGATGCATAAAACTTTTTTGTGGTGTAATAAATACATTCTTCATTTGAATGAAAACCACGAGGAGGAAAATATTTCATTAGGTGGGCTGAAAAAGACTATGGTAACCGAAGGTCGGGCAGCAGATAAAGGGAGGAGGGCGAGGTGGCTAGCAGACGCTCTTCTAGTTACCAGAAGCAGGTGGTTCAAAAACTATTCTCCGTCAGTTCCTGAGGATTTCTGACTATCTGACCTGTGTCTGTTATATCCAAAATCCATAATAAGCGGGTCCGTTATATCTAGGGTTTACTGTATAATGATTTGCGAGCCTTTTTTGACAGCATAAATTGGGCAGAAATGAAAGCCGAGAAAAGTACAACAAAAATATGACTACTTCTTTAACTTTTTTACTTAGGCCAGGCGAAAACAGTGCCTCGCCCCATATCTGGGCTGGCTGCGAGCGTCAAATTTGTAATGTCGCTACTAAATATAACAAGTTTTAAGTTATAAACTCAACATAATCATCACGTACTATATATAAAAATATGCAAAATTAAACAGCACACATAAAGAAACAATTTAATTGATAATTATGAGATGTATGCATAAATACACAGAGAAATTTGGGTTATGTGTTGATGACGTGTATCTGCTGAATTGTATCTTCTTACATTAGTTGTGATAAACAAATAGATTTGTGGAGGAAAGTGGAGGAGAGGGAAAGACACAGACGTAAGATCATGGAAAACATCCCACTGCTTCGCTGGCAATGCGCACAGATTTCACAGAGCAAAAGGTTGAAAGGCCGTTCTCCAGGAGGTGGGTCTTGTGTGTATTTACCTATTTGTATTAACCTATTTATAGTCTACGGGTCGAGCTAAGCTCTAATAGTCCGTCTCCATATCTACATTCATCCAACTTTTCCTTCATTTGTTGGACACTGTTAAGCTTATAACCACCTCTTCCATAGCTGTTCACGTGTCAACACTTCAATGTGGGAAAACTATACTTTAAGTCACTCAAACAGGTTCCTTTATTAAGTTTCTTCCTATGTCCTCTCAGTCTATGCGTCCTCGCAGATTCAAGAAGAGATCATCTCTATCCAATTCATCAGACTTATTTATTAACTTGTACAGCATGATCAGATCTCCTCTCTCCCTTCTTTGTTCCAGTATCATCAAGTCTACCTCTTTCAATCTATCTTCATACATCATATTTGAGTTCTGGGACCATTTTAGTTGCACTTCTCTGTATGTAGGTGTGTGTGTGTGTGTGTGTGTGTGTGTGTGTGTAATTCACCGGCCTGATCATGAGTTGGACTGGCCGCCAGCAGGTACCCTCCCAGCGAGGCAAGTGCTCATTATCATCGATCTCTGGGTACTGCCAGGACCTCATGCACCACACACCCATCCCCCCCTTGCTCAAGGGGGACAATAACCACTCTAGTCAACGAAAGAATCCGGCCTGGCGGGCTCGAACCACTGCCTGTTTGGCCGTTAAGCCTGTAGCATAGTGCTCTACTGATTGGCGGTGTGTGTGTGTGTGTGTTTTTACGTGAATGCCTATAAGCATGGGAGGCTCTCTTGAGGGCCTGGATGGTAGTCGGCCCCAGCCGTCATGGTGCAGGCAAGTGTTTATAGTGGCTCATGCTGCCCCTCGGAACTCCTTCTTGATTCACTTGGATGGTTTCCTCTAGAGTCCGGGTTGATGGGTGGTCTTCAGGACAGCATGTGGGTAGTTTAAGCCACTCGGCGGTGACTGAAAATCCGAGGTGGTAGCGTGGGTTGAGACCTGCATCGTCCATCACGCAGTGAATGTGGGCCCAGCACACTACCACTCAGCCACCATGTGTGTGTGTGGGTGTGGGTGTGTGTGTGTGTGTGTGTGTGAGTGTGAGAGAGAGAGAGAGAGAGAGAGAGAAGGCTGCTCTCTCTCTCCATCTTTTGCAAAACTATAGTCTGACCTTTTCATATTTCCCCTCACTGAGCAGGAAATGGAGTGTTGTCACTACAAATCAGCATATAGCCTGAGAGAGAGAGATAAGAGAGGTCAAAATAATGAGAGAGACACAACATACACATGTGTGTGGAACTCCTCCTCCCTTGAGTTGCCAGGCTTCCAGCCAGCACACTATCTCATAACCACCCCTGGCGTGACAGAATTATGTGTGTGCATGTGTGTACATGAACACAATCCAGGCAAAGACCCATTTTCTGTAACCCTCCCCTGCATGAATAAAGATGGAGAGAGGAGACTGCAAGGAGGAGGCAGGAAGGAAGGAAGAGAACAGAGACAGCGAGATGGGTGTGAGGGGGAGGCAGGGAGGGGAGGCGCAGCTCAGTGAGCCTCGTCCCAGAGCCGAGGTGGTGATGAGACAATGAATGCACTAGCCAGCCCTTGGCAACTCGAGGGAAAAGGAATTCCACACACACATATCTATTATTTCTTTCTCATTATTTTTGTTATTTTCTGTTAGAATTGATTGTTACTGTGAAGTACAAATGCGCGCAAGACACACTGACTGACAATAATAATATTAAAAGTCAAATAAGACACTGTATCATATACATACAACCTACATTCTGAAAACTATCGTACAGTACTCGGGAAGAAATAACACATATGCTGGTTAAAGTGAGCCAGGGCCTTGAGATCTGGCGTCCTCCCGGATATAATTGCTTAGCACACAAGGGAATGTAACATCTGAGTCCCTCGTGTTGAAGGGGTTAAAGGTGTAGTAAAGTGGGTACTATGTGATAAAATAAAGAGGGGAAAAAGAATGGTTTAAAACAAGATGTCTGGAAGCAAAGCAAAAGCAAGATAAAGCACGGAGAAATTTAAAAAGGAGAAGGAATGCCAGAAATAGAGAAAGCTATAGACAAGCTAGAAATTATTACACCTAAGTGAGGAGGGAAGAAAAAATATGAAAAGAATATAATAGAAAAATGAAAGGAGGACCCAAATTTTTTTTTAATAAACACATAAATAAGAAATTAAGGAAAAAAAGTTGTAAATATGATCAAAATGGGTGACGAAGTCTATGAAGATGCAAAGGAAATCTGTGAAATAACAAATAAAAACTTTCAAAAAATATTTACCCAAGAGACAATTTGAAGAGATGATGAGAGGTGTCATAAGGATGGAAAACAAAAAAGTGGATAAAAAAGACACTGGGGCTATTGAAATCATTAGACTGCAAGAAGGCTATGGGTTCAGATGAAATATCAGGCCAGGTACTGAAAGAGAACCAATTCGTGATATTATAAGTTGTTCAATTAAGACTGAAGAAGCCCCAGTGCAATGGAAATGGGCACATATGGTCCCACTATGTAAGAGTGGAAATAAACAAGAGGCACTGAACTATAAACCGGTTTCCCTAACAAGTGTAATGTTCAAACTGTGTGAGTAGATAATTAAAAGACCATCTGGAAATTAGCCATGATAATTGGAATATCCATAATGTATGTGGATTTTTTAAATCTATGTCGTTCACCTAAACTATGGTATGAACCATTTCATTTTAACTCCTTCCTATGGCGGGCCAAAAAACAGCACCCAGCACCGTATCTGAGATATACAGCAAATTTCAAATGTCACTATTGAATATAATACGTTTTCAGCCATAAACTCAACATAATCATCATGTATTATATATGAAAACATGCAGAATTAAATGGTGCACATAAAGAAACTCACTATGGCGGGCCAAAACAGGCGCTACATACGTATCCAGGATGCCGTGTGCACCAAATTTCAAATGTAGCTATTGAATATAACAAGTTTTCAGCCATAAACTCAACATAATCATCATATTATATATGAAAACATGAAGAATTAAATGGTGCATAAAAGAAACTCCTCTCTGGCTGGCCAAAACAAGCGCCCAGCGCCATATCCGGGATCGCCAGCCAGCAAATTTCAAATATAAGCTATTGAATATAACAAGTTTCAGCCATAAACTCAACATAATCATCATGTATTATATATGAAAACATGCAGAATTAAATGGTGCACATAAAGAAACATAGATTAATTGATAATTTTGAGATGTAAGCATAAATATAAGATAAAATAAGCTTGTATATTGGCTAATGCGAGCCAGGACACAGTATCGCGTCCGGATATGATAAGAACGCCAAGGGACATAACATCTGGCGTCCTCATGTTGAAAAGGTTTAACCAGAATGCTGATTTTTTGTGAATTTTAATAATAATAAGGCGAGAGTCCTGAGGACAATGTTTACTTCGGGCTTTAACTCAAACGCTCTGCTTGGTGGGCAGCGCAGGCTGTGATTAGCAGAGCAGCAGGTAAGGCGGGAAAACCAGCTCCTCATTGGTTCTCAAGCTGCTGGCGATGCCGCCTCTATACAGATAACTCTCGATTCTACGAGTTTGGTTTACAGCGTTTTGAAATAACGGGGTCCAAAATCCAAATAAATATTTAATTTAGGCGTTTTTTCAATTATCTGTGATATTTATGGAGTGGCCACAGATGTCTCACGCAACTGGAGTCACACGGCCACTAGCTGAGCTCAGTTCTTCCAGCGCCACTTGAACAACAATACAGTACCTCGCTGCCACGCTAGTACCGGTACTAACGGTACCTGCAATCTGATGCAGTACCGGTACCAGACTGCTCGGTACGGTACAATATAGCCAGCCCCTCATGGTGTGTCTCATTTCTTCCTCACACGAGAGGCTGAGAATGAGTGCCCAGTGGATATCTAGGTTCTGGTGACCTGTGACATGCAGCTGTTTGTTGTGTGGGTGTGGTTGTGTGGTTTGTAAACAATGCAAATGGCCGGGCTGGGATTGCGTGTGAAATAACTCCTTGTACAAGACTCATGATGTTCAGTTTCTGATATCATATTCACCCCATTATTCTCACTAATATTCATAATTAATAATGAACACATGGACATTTTTTTCCAATATGATTTTTTATGTAGCTTGTACTGCTCCTTAGTCATACAAGCTTAAGCCACCTGTGACATCAAGATCAAGATCATGCAAATGGCGCCCGCCGGAAAAACAGGATAACAGCAAGGCATGGGCGATCTTCACCGATTTAATCTTTGTATAGTAGTTATTAGATTGCCCTGTATTCTATGGTAACATATTATAGGACAGCTACTGACTATGAAGGATTATAAACAATAATAAAGGTAAGTTTGCGTTGTTATTGGATAAGGCGAAAAAAAGACCATAAAAACATCCCAAAGAAGAAATAAAATTTGTACACTCAGCGTATAACGCGCAGGGCTAAACTTTCAGGCATTTTATGTGAAAAAATCTTGGCGCTATCGCCGAAAATTATGGTATTTATTTTCGACGAAACCTACCTCTTGTTTGATTTACATTGTTTTTGATTCTGGCAGCGTCTCCAGGAACTTAACTTTCAGCGTAAATCGAGAATTCTATTACCTCAACAACCACTACATGATAACAAGAATTCTTGTTTGCACTTATGGCTAGTACACCCTCGATGCTCTTGTTGTAAGGGTAAGTAGACCGTGCACTATTGATGGAAATCATAGAAAATGCATGTGCCTATCTCATGGTGCACTTAACTAAAAATGCCAGAGTTGGCGATGTCACCCCTTGCGGACGCCTCACATGTTTTTACTCAAAAGTAATAGATCTAGTGCAAGAGATGGATGGGCAGACTGAATATTTTAGACCTAAAAAAGGCATTCAATAAACTTCCACATAAAAGATTGCCATATAAGCTAGAACAAAGAAGATGATTAAGGGAAAATGACAGAATGGATGAAAAATTACCTGACAGAGAAATGAAAACAAGGTTAAAAGAGATGAAAAGCAGATTGGAGAAGGGTCACACTAAAGTGGAGTGCCACAGTGATCAGTGTTAATGCCAATAATGTTTCTAATATAAATGATATGCAAAAGAGAAAAAGTAAAGAGTTATATGGTGTGTTTGCAGATGGCGTAAACTGCTTAGAAAAATAAGAGCTGATGATTGTAATAAACTGAAGGACGATTTAAATGAGAAACATGAATAGAGTAAAGAATGGGAAATGGAGTTTAACAAAAGAAATGCCACACAATGAAATGGGAAAAAGTAAAAATAGATGCGTGTAGAGTGTATAAGATGGGAGGGACAGTCATTGACAGAAAAGAAAAGACTTGAATCATAAAGCAAGATACTCTGGCACCTGAGAAGCACATAAATAAGATAACTGGAAAAACATAGTCTGCTGCAAAATATCAGAGAGGTATTTCAGTATTTAGATGGGGACATGATGAAGAAAATAATAACAGCATTGATTAGACCAAGGTTAGAGTATGCAGCGGCTGTTTGGTCATCACACAGGAAGAAGGACATAAGGAAACTTGAAAGGATTCAAAGGTTGCAACTAGAGGTACCAGAACTATAAATCTGTCATCTGAGACTAGTTTAGAGGAACTGAGCCTACCAACACTGGGAGAGAGAGAAAGAGGAGACCTGATAGTGTTATACAGGAAAACAAGTGGAATGGAAGTGTTGGATAGAAATGACTTAATCAAGATAGAAGGAGGAGGCAACTAAGAGGACACAGCAAGATGTTGAGAAAGGGGACTTGTTTGAAAGACATAAAAGTACAGTTTTCCATACAGGAGTGTGGATAAATGGAATGGACTAACTAAACAAAGGCATTGTTGGAAGCAGGAAGTGTTTATAAAATGAAGGAAAAGCTGGACAAATTTAGATTGGGTGACAGGACTGTCTGAGCTTGAGTTCAGGCCTATACTACAAATAGGTAAATACAAATTTAAGTCTGATTCAGTTCAATAATGTGTGTGGCACCATGGTTGGTGCAAAACACGCTTCACTACAGTATTGGAAAAATTCCTTATTTTACCCAAAATTTACATTCATTGAGGCTCACCAGAATATAATAGTCATGTAAATTGAGAGGCACCTGTAAATGCTTTGTCATGTCCCTGGGGTCTTGGCAGCAGATAGAGGCACACAGCTGAAAATAGTGACCCACACAAAGGTTCTGGGAAGGCCTCTGACATATCTTGGCAAACAAGCTTGCAGGTGACCCTTTACTAGAAGTATGGCTGTAATCATAGCAGTACAAGATGTTCATAAGAGACAGGGAGATTATGCACAAGAGGGCAGGTGAAGTTTCTTTGTTTTTGTTGCATGCACCACCTCCCAGGCTGGCAGTTTAATGCCATCATTTTTCTGCACTCTGGAGTGTGTGGTGGCAGGTTACCTGCCCAACAAATGCACTCATTATTTAAGATCTTTTGCTTCTATGCACAAACTCCCATAATATCAATACTGTGTCATATACTTGTGCTCTTCCACGTTACAAAGATTACAAGAGCAGTGCTGTACTAACAAGCGGGTGAATTAAAAATGTAATGGCATATTTAGAGGCCGCAGAACCATTCCAGGGGGAAGCAAACATTTACAGACTTTTTACTTTCACAGGGGTCTTTGTTCCGCAACCCCCAAAATGCCAAGGGTCTTATGTACATGTATTTTTCTCTTGACACTTGTCTACAAACCATTAGACATTACAATCATCCGAAATAATATTAGCAATAAACATTGATAAAGTACACGGTCCTCACATTCCAGTCATGTTCAACAAAACAATCCAACAGATGTGTACAAACCAGGCACTCTGTGAGTTATGACTGATGTTTGAAAAATACAGGAATAGTGGAAATTCAATCCTGAAATTTGTCAAGGAATATGAATCCTGAGGAACTGAGGTCTGTAGAAGTTGGGGGAAACTGTGCATGTGTTAGCAGTGAGAAGCGCTCAGACACACCATGATCTACTGGAGTTAGGTTACTAGATGGGGAGGCCTACAGAGGGTGCTGGCAAGAGTCCATCAACAGTCTGTGAGGTTAGTCTGACTCACCTTATCCAGAGAGTTCTCCCGATGCAAGGAAGACTGGAGAAAGGAGTGTGTGAAAGCAGGGGATGATGTGGAGGATGGTGAAGGGTTGGTGATGAGGCCACCTGACCTCTCCTGAAAACTTGACCGGGGAATATTGTGGGCACTGGATCCAAGCAAACCTGAGGCACAGGTGACCAATATGAAAAAATTAGCATGACTCATCACATGCATTTATTTGTCCTTTCAATATCAAATTCCATTTTTATTCTTGTTTAACCTAAACAATTTTTATAAAAAGTGTGTTTTCCTAAATACAGTCAAACCTCAACATCCATTAATTCAACATCCACACAAATTTTCCCATACCCGTAACAATACAGCCCCACAACAGGGTCACACTGCCAACCTGGCAGCCTCAGTGCCCCGCAGTCCAACGCCAAGTGTGCTGTGCTGCTATATGAACAACGTGCACACAACATGCACAATAGAAAAAAACTATATACCTAAGTTTATTAGGTTATTGGTGATATTTTACATTTTAATTTATTTTCGGCGCTTATAATGGACTTTTACTTGTTAATGGACTAGCTCCCCAATTACTTTGTTATATGAAGGTTTAGTGTGCAATTATTTATATACATATATATATATATATATATATATATATATATATATATATATATATATATATATATATATATATATATATATAGTAGTCAATCCGTCAAATAATGCAGGGGTTGGGACCCAGGATTCCCGTACTATTCGAAAATCCGTATAAAATTAGTGCCCCCCCTTAGAAACACTCCTGGGCTGTGTTTGAGAGAGGGAACTGGGACTCTCAAAACATCCTGAGTGCTCTCAAACGCGTGACGAGGCAGCACAAGTTGCCAATTCGATATGTCTGCTGGCTCCCGGTTTTGAGAGGTGGGCATATAGTGCTGTGATGGCGATCATCAGCATATATGGCCCAGCAAATTTCTTTTACATATGATTATCAGGGTGTTGGCCCTGAGGGAGTAAAAGCCATTTCAAAGGCTGTAGTTGGGACTGAAAGGGACAACTACCTCCTGAAGTCAAGACCAAGACCAAGACCAGGGGAGAAATCCCAGGCCACCTGTGACATCAAGACCAAGATCAAGATCATAGATACAGCGAACACTGCTCTCATTCTCGTGGCATGCTCTCCCTACGGCAACGTAACTCATCCCAAAACGTAACTGCTCCTAAATCTGAATTCTTCTGCAAGGTGAACACCTATCTCGAATGGTTTTGGGGTGATTTCAGCAGGTGTTTGGTACTAACAGTGTTGCCACTCACGCCATAACTACTTGAATGACGAAGCGGAAATTTAAAAATCCAAAAAAATTCTTCCATGACAATCCGTATAAAACCGAAACGTGCTGTTGGAAACTGTACTATTTGAGAATGACGGTATATATATATATATATATATATATATATATATATATATATATATATATATATATATATATATATATATATATATATATACAATAAATCCTAGATTTACAGTAATCCCCATACATGAGGTTGGGTTCCAAACCCCGTGATGGCGAAAATCCATGATAGCGACCTTATATTTATTTTATTATTTATATAATTTATATATTATATTTTATATATTATTTATATAAACGCATATCTCTGTGAATCTCGACTCAGCCCGTGTGAACAGGTCACCCAACCACTAGTTTCTCAAGAGATTCAAAGTCGGCCCATATTTCACGGAAACTCATCGAAATTCTAGTCAAACTCAGTCACCAACATGTCGGTTTACTCGTGTGGTCCCGGTAAGTTGTGGTCACACAGAAGAAGAAGAGTATCAGCTGTTGGTTTAGTAGCTCTCACGTGTTTATTCCAGTACATAAAAGAGTTCCACGAAACTAAATAAGCTTGGAGTAATCATGTTGAGCAAGTTTGGACTTAATCTTGTTCAAGTGTAGTCATTACCTCATCCTGTCTGGGTCCTCACAGTAACTTCTCGAGCATTTAGCGGTAGCAAGCTGTAACACACTCTCCAATTGTCTTTGGGCTAACCACTGGCGAACCAACAAATACTACGGTCGCTGACCAATCAGGCGCCCAGGATCTAGAACACAGTGCTCTGGTTGGTGCCTCCCATCCATCAGCCAATAGTGTGCCGTGTATACGATCTGCATTAGGCAAACTAGCTCAAGTGGAGCGTCCGTAGCTACGTTTTACATACATGCGAGTCTTTGTCTACTCATCTGCAGTGCCATATTCTATTTCAATTTAATATTATTTTAATATGTTCTTATTAATACTTTCTTAATTTTTATATTGTTTAATTATTTTAGGCAAGAAAATGCTTCTTTTACTGCAAAAATAAGTAAAATAATAAATATTTTAAAATACCTCTATACCGCAAAATTCCGCGATATAGCGAATATACCGCAAAATTCCGCGATATAGCGAAAAGTCCGCGATATGAAACTAAATATTCACAATTTTAAATAATACAGTGAGACGCGATAAGTGAACCCACGATATGGCGAGGATTACTGTATATATATATATATATATATATATATATATATATATATATATATATATATATATATATATATAAATATACAGTAAAACCCCGATTATCCGAAATGGAAGGGGGGAAGCCTCTTTCGGATAAGCCGATTTTTCGGATAATCCGGTTTATGGCGCCATTTTGATCGCCAGTTTGATAAATCGGCATTGTGGGCGTTGCGACTGCCGCCGACTGATGTTTTTTCAATGAAACCAAGCAAACCTGCGCTTCGCTAAACAAGTAATCGCTTAAAACATGTGATGTAAATGTTTTGTATGTTTGTCTGTGTGTCTCCATGTCTGGACCAGTGTATGTTGATACTTGTGGCGTTACAGATCTGAATTATGGAATGTTGCAGAGTCACGATTGTGAATGGTTGTGCAAGCTAGCAAGTATGACTTTGATGCATCGTGCAGAGTGGAACTGCAATGTATTGACTCATATTATGCTGCTTCAACTGAAAGTATGTTGGAAGGAGATGTGGCATGGAGTGGAGAGGGGAGTAGTGTTTGGGTGTTGTCTTGAGAGTGCGGTGTGAATGTATGATGGTGCAGTAGTTTGTTGATTCGCGCACCTCGTCCTTGCTGGAAGCGAAGAGTCACGGACGTGGTGTTGTTGAGTTTGTTTAATGTTTTTCCATCTAATACATTGATCTATGATCGCCATTTACCAAGCTATTTATTGACATCGTGTTAAGCATATTCATTTTTAACTGACTTCTTATCAATTTTAAATGTGTTAATATAGTACATATGTAGTTACTTTTATTTATTTTGATGTTTATAACGTTTTAGTATAGAAAAAAAATTTTAATTGCATTATCAGATCAATTTAGGATAATCCGGTTTTAGGATAATCGACGTTTTACTGTATATATATATATATATATATATATATATATATATATATATATATATATATATATATATATATATATATATATATATATATATATATACATACAATAAATCTCACCATTTCTTCATACCTAAGCCATTTAAAGCCATGTAATTTGTAACCATCATCCCACCATTTACTTTCGCTGCTATGGTATGCACGCTCACTGGCAGCAAAATGGCATCCAGCTGATCTTCTGGAAAGCGATTATTAGCTGTTCTGTAGCAAGCCAGCATCCGCTGATCTTCAAAGGCGATTGTGTATTCTGGCAGCAACATGGCATCATGATGCTTCTGAGCATTATTTAAGCTGTTCTAGCCTTAATGAAATGGCATCCGCTGATCTTCTGAGGATGTTTGCAAGCTGTTCTGGCTTGGCAAAATGGCATCTGCTGATCTTCTGAGGATGTTTACTAGCTGTTCTGGCAGCAAAATGGCATCCGCTGATCTTCTGAGGATGTTTACTAGCTGTTCTTGGCAGCAAAATGGCATCCGCTGATCTTCTGAGGATGTTACTGCTGTTCTGGCAGCAAAATGGCATCTCTGATCTTCTGAGGATGTTTACTAGCTGTTCTGGCAGCAAATGGCATCCAACTGATCTTCTGAGGATGTTTACTAGCTGTTCTGGCAGCAAAAATGGCATCCGCTGATCTTCTGAGGAGCGTTTACTAAGCTCATTCTGGCAGCAAATCAGCATCCGCTGATCTTCTGAGGAGATGTTTACTGAAAAGCTGTTCTGGCAGCAAAATGGCATCCGCTGATCTTCCTGAGGATGTTTACTAGCTGTTCTGGCAGCAAAATGGCATCGCTGATCTTCTGAGGCGTTGCCAGCACATTTCTGGCGCTGAAATTGTGTGATCTTCTGAGGATGTTTACTAGCTGTTCTGGCGGCAAAATGGCATCCGCTGATCTTCTGAGATGTTTACTAGCTGTTCTGGCGTGGCAAAATGATCTGAGATGTTTACTAGCTGTTCTACTTATAGCATCCAACTGATCTTTAGGGGATGTTTACTAGCTGTTCTGGCAGCAAAATGGCATCCTTGATCTTCCCAACGAGGATGTTTACCTAGCTGTTCTGTGGCAGCAAAATGGCATCCGCTGATCTTCTGAGGGATGTTTACTAGCTGTTCTAGCAGCAAAATGGCATCCAGCTGATCTTCTGAGGATGTTTACTAGCTATTCTAGCAGCATAAATGGCATCCGCTGATCTTCTGAGGATGTTTACCTAGCTGTTCTGGCAGCAAAAAATGGCGTCCGCTGATCTTGAGGACATTTACTAGCTGTTCTAGCAAAATAAAGCGTCGTTGATCTTGAAGGACTTGTTACTAGCTATTCTAGCAGCAAATGGTGTCATGATCTTCTGAGGACGTTGCAGCATTCTACCAGCAGCAAATATCCAGCGGTCTTCGCAGGATGTTTTACTGGCTGTTCTGGCAGCAAAATGGTGTCCGCTGATCTTTGCAAAGATGTTTTACTGGCTGTTCTGGCAAAGTGGCATCCATGATCTTCTGAGGATGCGTTTACTAGCTGTTCTGGCAGCAAAATGGCGTCCGCTGATCTTCTGAGATGTTTACTAGCTGTTCTGGCAGCAAAATGGCATCCGCTGATCTTCTGAGGATGTTTACTAGCCTGTTCTGGCAGCAAAATAGCGTCTGCTGATCTTGAGGGCGTTTACTAGCTGTTCTGGCAGCAAAATGGCGTCCCGCTGATGCGCACTGGCTGTCTACCACCTACGCGCACCCTCTGCGCCAGTGAAAGAACACTGCCACGCGTACACAACTTATGTCATTTCCGCCATAACCCGATCGCCTCTCCTCGTCCGTGGTGACTGCGATTATTCAATGTTTTCTGCCTCACCTTTTCACCATGCATCATTGCCGCCTTAGCATCATGAAACCAAACCCGGAAAACCTACAGTATGATGACCTTTAGCACAGGTGAAAGTGATTAAGAAGGTGGACAGTGGAAGAAGAAAAAAGTTTGAGATTGACGTGAGTATTACGTGTTTCCTGCCAATGACCATTTTTTTTTTTGCTGGTAGGGGGGTTTTGGGCGTGACACCGCCCATCTGGATTTTCCCATATGAGTTAGTTCCCCATTTGCATTACATCCATATTTGCAAAATGAGTGAGTTTGACTATATATATATATATATATATATATATATATATATATATATATATATATATATATATATATATATATATATATATCCCATGATATACCATGGGTATTAGTTCGGACTTGATGCGTCATGAAACCCTTGACAGCGGGACTATAACCTATGGGAAAATATGCATTTGGGAAATCACCTCTGACCCGTCATATAAAACATATTTTTTAGTTCTTTTAATGGCTGAAATGAGACAAGACCCTGTTAGACATCAATTTGTAATCAACACTCAACCTGGGGTCAAAATTTAGTAGCACTGTAGACCCAAAGTAGCCCAATTTTGTGCAGATAAGTAGCTAATCTGGCAAGCACTGCTTTTGGTGTGGTACGCGTGAATTTTTTTTAGGATAATGTTGCTATGAGAAAATCTCGACCAATAGCAGTCGTGCCCTGGAGTGAGCTGCTGGCCAATAGGAAGCATGGCGTCACAGTCCCTACATCGTGGCGTCACTCCAGGGAGGCTCAACCGCACGATCCATTGCCCGCCTCCTCTCTCTCCCTTCCCCTCTCTCTGCCTCCTCCTCCCTCTGCCTTTCCTCCTCTTCTTCCTTCCGCCCTCCCACCTCCCTCCACTCCCTCCTCTCCTTCCTCCCTCCTCTCCCTTCCCCCTCCTCTGCCTCCCTCCTCCCTCCTCTCTGCCTTCCTCCCTCCTCTCCCTTCCCCCCTCCCTCTCTGCCTCCCTCCTCCCTCCTTTCTGCCTTCTCCCTCCCCTCCTTCCCTTCCTCTCTCCTCTCCTCCCTCCCTCACCACTCTCTGCCTTCCGCCTCTCCCTCCCCTTGCCTCTCTCTCCTCCCCTCTCTCTTCCCTCCCTCCTCTCTCCTTCCCCCTCCTCTCTGCCTTCCCTCCTCTCTCTCTGCCTTCCCCTATCCTTCCCTCAATGCATCCGTCCTAATCGTGAAACTAGGGAGCAGCAATATGAAATTCTGAATGGTGGATTAGCAGTCACACAGGCGATCGTTTGAGACATTGACAGCAGTAAGAGGTGACTGTATATATATATATATATATATACCTATATATATATATATATATATATATATATATATATAGTCACCTCTCGATTAATGTGAGGTTCTACGTTCCTGGGTTGTCGGCGAAAAATATTATTTAAAATAATTTCCCCATAGAAACAATGGTAATAAAGGGGTTTACATTACTGGACACTGGGAAAGTCTACCTATTTTAGGGGATTTTGTTTACTCTAACCTTAAAAACATTATTAAGCCATTAGTAGGAGAGGGAGTGAGGGAGGTAGGGGTATGTGAAGATTAGAGATGTTGTGAGGAGGTCAGCGTGGCGTCACGGAGGCGGGAGGCCAGAAAGCGTGAACAGCATGGCTTGTGCCCAGCCGAGGAAGAGGCTGCAGTGGCCGGGTGTGGAGGCCGCCCATCACACACTTAAACAGGTGTGTTTTTGCTGTAGTAGATGTTGACTTGCAATTTGTGTGGTGCGATGGCGGTGTGCTGAGGTGTCATGAGCAGGAGCCAGGCAGTGATTCTGATGGCCAGGCCTGGCATCCCTGTGGCCGCCATTGTTTATAAGCCTGGTGGGTGTGGTGTCACGTGGTGTACAGCGGACCTATACCACACCAGCTGAAGAAAAATTAATTGATAAATAAAGGTTATGACCTTATTTACTTTTACCCATGCCCTATGTTTTTTTTTAACACGATGGACTATATATATAGCACTACCAATGACTTCTCTTTAACGAAGGTAAGCTTTTCGTCATAACGTTGAGCTAAATACTACAAACCAGGTTTCATCATGACAGGGACTTTATTGTGTATGTGTATATATATATATATATATATATATATATATATATATATATATATATATATATATATATATATATATATATATATATATATATATATATATATATATATATATATATATATATATATATATATATATATATATACATACATACACACATAAGAGAATTTCATTGATTACAGTATTGTGTCCCTAAAGAGGTCGCAGAATCAAAACAATGTAAATCAAACAAGAGGAAATGAGGTCAGTATTCATCATTCCAGCAGAGAGAGAGAGAGAGAGAGAGAGAGAGAGAGAGAGAGAGAGAGAGAGAGAGAGAGAGAGAGAGAGCATCCACATCACCAAGATATCCACTCAGGCACTAGTCTCAGCTTCACTCTGTGGTGAGGAAGAAACGGAGGACACGGTGAGCTTACTGGCTAGGGTTGCATGGTACTGAGGTGTCTGGAAATTAAACCTGTATCAGATAGCTGGTACCGTGGCAACGTATTGGTACTGGTACCTGCCCACCTTGCTTGTTGAAGAAGTGGCAGTGGGTACTGTATTGTTGTTCATGCAGCGGAAGAACTGAGCCCAGTTGTGTAGTCGGAGTATCAAGGTGCTGGTACTGGCATTGAGCAGTCTGGTACCGGCATT